>NW_023994646.1:207500-248219 GCF_015586225.1 Lucilia sericata
CTCGCGCTCGCTCGCTCGCTCGCTCGCTCGCTCGCTCGCTCGCTCGCTGCTCGCTCGCTCGCTCGCTCGCTCGCTCGCTCGCTCGCTCGCTCGCTCGCTCGCTCGCTCGCTCGCTCGCTCGCTCGCTCGCTCGCTCGCTCTCGCTCGCTCGCTCGCTCGCTCGCTCGCTCGCTCGCTCGCTCGCTCGCTCGCTCGCTCGCTCGCTCGCTCGCTCGCTCGCTCGCTCGCTCTCGTCGCTCGCTCGCTCGCTCGCTCGCTCGCTCGCTCGCTCGCTGCTCGCTCGCTCGCTCGCTCGCTCGCTCGCTCGCTCGCTCGCTCGCTCGCTCGCTCGCTCGCTCGCTCGCTCGCTCGCTCGCTCGCTCGCTCGCTCGCTCGCTCGCTCGCTCGCTCGCTCGCTCGCTCGCTCGCTCGCTCGCTCGCTCGCTCGCTCGCTCGCTCGCTCGCTCGCTCGCTCGCTCGCTCGCTCGCTCGCTCGCTCGCTCGCTCGCTCGCTCGCTCGCTCGCTCTCTCGCTCGCTAGCTCTCTCGCTCGCTCGCTCGCTCGCTCGCTCGCTCGCTCGCTCGCTCGCTCGCTCGCTCGCTCGCTCGCTCGCTCGCTCGCTCGCTCGCTCGCTCGCTCGCTCGCTCGCTCGCTCGCTCGCTCGCTCGCTCGCTCGCTCGCTCGCTCGCTCCTCGCTCGCTCGCTCTCTCGCCTCGCTCGCTCGCTCGCTCGCTCGCTCGCTCGCTCGCTCGCTCGCTCGCTCGCTCGCTCGCTCGCTCGCTCGCTCGCTCGCTCGCTCGCTCTCTCGCTCGCTCGCTCGCTCGCTCGCTGCTCGCTCGGCCGCTCGCTCGCGCTCGCTCGCTCGCTCGCTCGCTCGCTCGCTCTCGCTCGCTCGCTCGCTCGCTCGCTCGCTCGCTCGCTCGCTCGCTCGCTCGCTCGCTCGCTCGCTCGCTCGCTCGCTCGCTCGCTGCTCGCTCGCTCGCTCGCTCGCTCGCTCGCTCGCTCGCTCGCTCGCTCGCTCGCTCGCTCGCTCGCTCGCTCGCTCGCTCGCTCGCCTCGCTCGCTCGCTCGCTCGCTCGCTCGCTCGCTCGCTCGCTCGCTCTCGTTCTTCCCCCGTGCCCCTTCTCCCTCTCTTTCCTCTCGCCTCCGCCTTGGCCTTTCTCCCCTGTCCTTTTCCCCCCGCGCCCTTCGTCCTTTTTTTCTTGCCCCTCCTTGTTTCTGCTTTCCCTTTCTCTTCCCCCCCCGTCTTTGCTCTTCCCCCCTTTTGCCTGTCCTCCCTCGCTCTCTTCCCACCCACAACATATCAAACCCCAAAGCATAAAAAAACCAAATCACAAGTAAATTACAAAAACAACTCACCATTATACTCTTCTCGCCATCATCATCCAATTTACGTTTTCTATCTCGTCTTGTATCGGCCGTTTGAAGAAAACATAATAAATCAAAATACCATAAAGTGGACTGATAATGCCGCCCCTCCTGTATGCTCATATTAATGCGTGAACATTCACGTCTATAGTTTGTACGAAATATGTTAATTTTACGTAAAACATCTTCACGATCTGCATTCGGTTCAATTTCACGCAATTTATCGACCATTATATCGTAGGCATCACATTTTACCTGGCGATTTTTATACAGTGGATTATTCATGTCCCAGAGGGCCGGTAATGATTCGTATAGATAAAAGAATTCAGTCCAAAATTTCTTATTATGTATGGAATGTATTGATTGTCGATGTGTTGACATTGTTTTTGTTATTATTTGTTTTGCTCTTTAGAATATTTTCTGCTGTTCTGTTGCTGCTGGTAGTAGTCGTTTCGTCTTTTTTGTTGTTTTTTTTCTGTATGGTAGTTGTTTTTGTTGTTTGTTGGGGAAAAATGTTTCAAGACAACTACTACTCTCCAATTTGTATGTAGTAGCACTCGTATGCTTGACAAACAAACCGTTTGGCTTGAGCGACAATATTCAACTGAATTTTTAAAGTGCGCGCTCTGAAATGCTTGTCTATTGCGTACAATCTCTTTGCTTGAAAAAGCAATAAAACAAAGTGGAAAAAATAAAAAATAACAACGGTTTTTATTGTTTTAGTTTATGTTTGTATTTTGGTTGCCAGTATCGTACATATTTCTTTTCATACCCTACACCATTGAAATGGAGCTGGTATTATTATGTGTTGAGACGATGTCTATCTGTCTGTGATTTTGAAATCGTAACATTATTTCTCAAAAAATGAACTACATATCTAAAAACTTATTGAAATTGTAAAATTTTAAAATTTTCCTAATGCAATTTTCTTCTTCAATTCTTTATATTCATTATTCGTAAATAATGAAGTTCATTCATTAATATAAAAGCTTTAAAGCTTTTCATGTGCCAATAGAATAGAGCTAGCAAGAAATAGCTTAAAAGCTTTCTACTAAGTACAAAAAAAAAAAACTTTTGCTGAATATAAAGTAAAAGTTTAGCACAAGAACAAAGTGTTCATTTTGAAAACACATGAGACAAACAACAAAAACAATTTTAATAAATACATATTTTTGTTTAGTTCATTTTTATACTTCACTGGTAGAGGAGGGTTGTTTGGCTACTTTTGTTATTATTATTTTTTTCTTCTGTAAACACACCAAAAAATGTCTAATAAACAAACATCCACATCTACCATGATATATCAGCCACAACAGCAGACACCACGAGCGCAAGATCAACGTATAACTTTAATACGAAATGTTCGTAAACATCCTCGACTGTACAAAAGTGAATTTTTGCATACGCCATTTTTACATCGTCATGAAAAGCAACAAATATGGGATAGAATTGCTCAAGATTCGGGATTTGAGAAAAGTGAGTGCGATGAGGAAAAGCTCAAATTAAGAATTGTTGGTAAAAGCATATAACAAAAATACAATGGGCTTAAAACAAAAGCAATGCGAATGAAATATATATATGTATATAGAATTTGATTAAGCTAGACTATATAGTAGTTAATAGTATAGGATACTTTATAGTCATGACTACAGATTTCTCTATAGTCAAGAATATAGACTACTCTATAGCCAAGACTATAGACTACTCTATAGCCAAAAATATGAACTACTATATAACTCTATAGTCTTGACTATAGACTACTCTATAGTCTTGACTATAGACTACTCTATAGTCTTGACTATAGACTACTCTATAGTCTTGACTATAGACTACTCTATAGTCTTGACTATAGACTACTCTATAGTCTTGACTATAGACTACTCTATAGTCTTGACTATAGACTACTCTATAGTCTTGACTATAGACTACTCTATAGTCTTGACTATAGACTACTCTATAGTCTTGACTATAGACTACTCTATAGTCAAGACTATAGACTACTCTATAGTCAAGACTATAGACTACTTTATAGTCAAGACTATAGAGTACTCTATAGCCAAGACTATAGACTACTCTATAGTCAAGACTATAGACTACTCTATAGTCAAGACTATAGACTACTCTATAGTCAAGACTATATGCTACTCTATAGTCAAGACTATATACTACTCTATAGTCAAGACTATAGACTGCTATATAGACAAGACTATAGACTACTCTATAGTCAAGACTAAAGGCTATTCTATGCTCAAACAAAGAAACAATTAAGTTCCAGCAATTGCCTCCAAAACTCCTATAACCTTTAATAAAATCGCATTTTTTTCTTCTTATTTTCTTTTACTTTTAGCCGAAGATGCCAAATGTAAATGGCGCTCCTTAATCAATTATCTGCGACAGCATCTGGATAGTGTGGCACAAAGAAAATTAAGACGTTATATACCAGTCACCGAAAATCCCGAAGATAAATATGTACAATTAACTGACTGGTCCTTCTATAATGAGCTGGAATTTGTAGTGCCATATGTTAAATATGCTGCCAGTAAACAAAGCAATAATGGAGGAGGAAATCACATGGAAATATCAGCCAATGAAATAGATCTGATCTTAGAGGGAATAGAAGCAGAAGTCGATAAAAGAAATGAACAGCAGCAGCAGAAAACTGAAAATGATTTTACATTACAACTGGAACAGGAACTAGCTAAGGAAGAAGAACAAGTAGAAAAACAGCCTTCTAATGGGGATAGTAAATTAATGTTATTATCTAATAATGATAATGCTTTAACAGATGATGATATTATATTAAAAGAATACTTTGAAAATATGTTAAAGTCTACCTTAAAACTGCCGCGATTTCATCAAAATCGTATAAGACAAAAATTATTAGATTGTATAAATGAACAAAAGGATATAAATAAAATTAATTAGATCTCTATCTGTTTATTTTCACATAAATAAAACTTTTTATACTTAAGACATTGCTTACCACTTACACGAATTTGTTGTATGTACGAACTACGACGATTGAACAGACAGACGTCAGACATCTAGGCTACTTGAACTTGACGTATTACAGATTTACACTCATCATTACGGAAAACACGGTGATAGCTATTGATTTTGCCCAAGGTGGAAATGAAGGCTTCATCGTGAGTGATTATGATCAACATAAAGTTGGATTGAGTCTGGCGATCTTCGACAATACGATTGAGGGCATCACATAACGATAAAATATTATTGCGATCCAAATTGGTGGTGGGTTCGTCTAAGGCCAAAACACCACAATTACTGCTAAATGTTTCGGCCAAAGCCATACGTATGATGAGGGAGGCGAGTACCCTTTGACCTGCACTGCAGCGACCACGCATTTCAATTTCGGAATTATTTTTCGATTGTATAACACGATAATTATAACTGCGGCGACGATCCATGGGTGAGGCCGACTCCTTACCCTCTTCCGTTTGTATTTGTATGTAATCAATGTCATTGCCACGATAAATAAGACGCCAATATTCACGTATCAAACGATTAATTTCTTGCATTTTTTCGGTATGGAATTGCATAAGGGCCCACTCCAAGGCCACACGATGTTGGCCCAAATCATTGGCTACCTTCTTGGTCAATTGGACTTCATAGTAAATGCGCCGATAATTAACAAGAGAATCCCGATATTTCGGTTCTGCCAGTTCCCGTTCTAATTTTGTTATTTGATGTTTGACCTCGCCACGCTGACCCAAAAGTTCACCTTTGCGCACGGTTATCTTGTCACGTTTTTTCGTTAATTCCGATTTCTCTTTGGAGACATTTGAGAAATCTAATTTGCCCAATTCCTCCATAAGGGCCTCGAATTTAACATTTAAATCTTTAAGTTTTTCTTCCAATATCTTCAATTCACGATTGTCCTTAAAGTCACGATCTATAGATTCTTGATTGGCAATCTCCGCTTTGATGGCATCCAATTGCTCATTAGTCTCGGCAATAGTTTGAGCCTAAATGGAAAGCATTAAATAGTCAGTAAGAGATGGTTACATTTAAAACAAATTACTTACTATTTTCTTAATTTCTTCTTTGCTGGCATTCAAAGCGTCCTCTTTGTCTTTTAATTGTTGATCCAGGTTTAATTGTTGATAATCCAAAACCTCATTGTCCAGCCTTTAAAAGTGTTTATGCATTAAGGAAATATTTCTTAAAGAATTCTAAACAAAACTTCTGTACCTATTAATGTCATGATCCATTCTTCTAAAAGTATCCAGTTTCTTTTGCATTTGATTTATCTTAACGCGATTCTTTTCTTTTAGCTGAGATTTTTCCGAAGAGGCGGCACTTAATTGTTGCTTAAGCGGCGACACTTTAGCTTGCTTCTCTTGCATTTCGGCCAACATGTCAACTAAAAGGTTCGAAAGTTCAGCTTTACGTTCCTTAAGTTGCGGTAAATTTTGTATGCCTTCCTGGAGTTTTATTTGCTGATCTTTCAAACTAATTTTTATAATAAATGAAGAAGAATTAATAAAATATTGTGGAAATGTTGTCTGGATACTTACGAATTTTTCAATTCTCTCAGTTTATTAAGAGCATCCATATTCTTTTCATAATATTGCTGATTCTTATCCAACTCTTTCCGTTTCTCTTCTAATTCCGCCGAAATTGTTGTTTTTTCCGCCTGTACTTCATCTATGGAAATATTGTCACTCTCAGTATCTTGAGGCATTTTTCTTTTCAACTTTTCAATATCGTTTTTAAGGCGATTCGATTCTTTAATGCACTCATCCAAAAGTGACATGTCTCCCATCATGGAGTTGGCGGTTTCCATAGTTGTAGTGGGTTCGGCCAGAAGAGTTTGCATATTTTCCATTTCAGTGCTGGATTCGGCCAATTGATTTTGCAAACTTTTTAATACTTCCCTTTTTTGGGGAATTTCTGCTTCAAAACGGGCCACTTTATCAATAATTGGCTTTAAATGTAATAAACTTTCATATTTCTTTTGCTCTTCTTTGAGCAGTTTCTCCACCCTTTCAATATTTTGGGGTAAATCTTGGATTTTATCAGTTAATTCCGTGGTTAGATTGGAGGCCTTTTTTGTTAAATAATTAAAAAGTTAATTAGAAAGACAAAGCAACAAATTTAAAAACAATGAATTTTACCTCTTCTGTATCCATACACTTCTGGCACAAAGGACAGTAGGGTTCTTCATCTATCTTTTGCAAATAATTCTTATAAAATACTTCAGCTGATTTTTGAGCGCCATGTTCCAATTGGTATTTACTCACAGAGGCCTTGGATTTGGCCAACATTTCCTCATAGGGAGTCGAATGACACTTTTCAAATATTTTCTCTTTACAATCTTCCAATTCTTTTTCACATTTTTGTAAATCATCTTTAAGATTTTTGCGTTTAATCTCAATTCTTTGATGTTTTAATTTCATGGAATTTAATTTTTCATTGTATTCCTTAATTTTAATACGAGATTTTTCATAGGAAGCTTTTAAGTGACGCTGGAAATTAGTTTCTATAGTACGTCCCTCCTCGAAAACTTTGCGGAAGTTGTCACTGTGTTTACTCTTCACTTTGCGCATTTCCTCTTCGCGTTTCTCTAGTTCCTTCTCTTTAATACTCAATTCGGCCACCAGTTTCGATATGGAATTAAGAAATGTTAAACGTTCATCTACTTTACGAAATTGTGCTTCTAATGTTTTAATAGTTTCCTTGTCATTCTTCAAAGATTCACGAAATTCATTTTGATTGAATTTTGCCAGCGATTCTTCGTAACATTGCTCGGTCTCCTTGAGCTTTTCGGTTACCACTTTAAGTTGTTGGGTAGCCTTTTCCGTTTGTAAAATATTCCTTTCAAGTTGCTCGGACTCTTTTTCGTAAGCTTTTTTCTGCTTTTGCATAGTGGAGACGGATTCTTGCAACTTAGTCAACTCAACACGAAGTTGATCAATTTTAGTTTGACGCTCTTGATCTTCCTTATCGTGTTGTGTAACAGTTTCACTTATTTTACAATGTTCGGCCGCTAGGAAAGCTTGTATTTCCTCTAATAGCTCGGTGATTTCATTTACCGAATTCATTAAATCAAATTCAATGGGTATATTGAGTTCCTGGCAAAGTGCTTTCAATTTATCGGCTCTTTTTTGTTTGCAATCTTGTTCTTTTTGCTTTTGCTGCTGTATGACAACACGTTTCTTATCAATTTCATTATGTTTATGCTGTAGACTTTTCTCCTCCACTCTCTGACTTTTAAGTTTTTCCTCAACTTCTTTACGTTCCATACGTTTTTCGGCAATTCTCTGTTGGAACGATGATATTTCATTATCTAATTCTTCCATGGTACCTTCGAACATTTTCTTAATTTTCTTTTTGAGTCCGTTCATTTGATCGGTGCAATTTTTTTGTCTAAAAATTAGAGATTTTGAAAAGAGGAGGAAGGTATGTTTTAGTTATTTAAAAGATAAAAATTTGTTATTTGGACTCTCTGGACACTCTAATATGGAAAAATATGTGTATAACAATTTTTCATTTCTACATAACAGATAGAAAATAGTTTTTTTCTATAGAACTTTTGTTGTATAAAACTTTTCTCATCTTTTCTTTTTTTTTAATTGTCTAAAATTATAATAAAACTTTAAAACTCACTTAGTTTGCAATTCCACCTTCTGCGCCTGATATTTTCCCACTTCATATTCAATTTTATGTATCTGCTTTAGACGTTCCTCAATCGGAGCCATTTCATCGTCGCATAATTTACATTGATCATCAATTGTTTGGGCTTTTTGTTTATATTTTTGAAGACCCAAAGATTTTCCCTCCATTTCTTGCTTCAAATGCTCCACAAAACGTAGATCGGCTTCTGTAAGTTTGGAATGAAAACATTATTGGAAAACTGTACACAAAATTTACCAATAAAGCGTAGGCAAGCTCTCTTACCCTTAATTTTCAATTGTTCCATTTCCTCTTTGCGCATTTTGATAATACGATCCAATGCCTTATTGTACTCGGTAATGCCAAAAATGGCATCAAACTTCTCTTTGAGTTTCTTCGCCTCATCCAGAGGCCAGCTGGAATCTTCCTGATGGCAAAAGAGTACATTATTTATAATGGCCTTGGAGACGCCCATAAACTGACTCATGACCAAGTCTACGTCGGCACAACGTTTACTTATCGATTCACTGCCCTTCTTGTCGTCATCATTCAAATAGTTGATAGTGGCATCCAAAGTTTCAAATGTAATTTTATTACGCTTCATACCCAGCTTCATGGAACGACAGATGGAAAGGCGGGCTCCCTGCACATTACGCACCTCTAGTTTAATTTGGCCCAAGACATCGGTGAGACTAAAAATCTTGGGGTCATGCACAAAATTCTTGCCGCGGTCACTGCCAGGCGGACATTCACCTGTTAAGGCGTACTTAAGACATTCAATGATGGTGGTCTTGCCACAACCATTCTCACCCAATATCAAAGTTACCGGCGAACTAAAACGTATAAGCTGTATTTTTGTTGTTTGCAATTATTAGCATTAGCATCATCATGATAAGAGTACAAAAGTAAAAGCAAAAAAAAAAAAAAAACTTGAAAAAAAGTTGCATTCAATACAACAATGTATACCTGTGCATCACCAGCGTTACCACCAAAACTGCGTATACCTTGTATCGTAAGTTTCTCGATGGTAGACATTTTAAAAGCGTCTTTATTTTACACTTTCCAGGGAGTTGAAACAAATAATTTTGGAATATATCTATTGGAGTTACACTTATTATTTACGCTAAACAATAATACACAAACATTAATTTTTTTAAATTGCGATTTTTTGCACAGCAAAATGAAATTTCACAACACAGCGGCAAAATTTGCGCGTCTACAATCGAAGAATATTGTACAAAAAAACTGAAAAAACATAGGAAAAAATAGTGTTGCAATACGTTTTTATATTTACAACAACTACACTGTCAAAGTGCAGTGTAGAGATTTAATATGTTTAATGAAAAGTGGTATTAAAATATTCTAAATTGAATAGGATTTTAAGATACATACAGAAATTCGAATTGGATTTCAATTAAGTATACATACATATAACATTAAAATTCTATAAATTTTTGGAATAATAAAATATAAAATTTCTACTTTGGTCACTGGGTTAAAAATGATTTGGACTGTGTTATTTTTATATTTTACTAACTAAAACATTGTAAATAAATATGTACGTAATATGCACGTACTGCACTTAAAGTACAGTTTACTTTTTTATTGAAAATGTATATTATTTAAAATAAAATAATAAACTAAGTGTTAAATAAATTAATTATAATGAAAATTACACTTTGGCTTTAAAATTTGTAAAATAAATACTTATTTAACATTTACTTTGCCTGTTTTTTATAGTAAATTCGTTTAACTGAAGAAATGCAGTTTGTTTACAAACATTTAAATAATTTAACACTTTGCAACACTAGTTTTGGAGACTTACTAACTTATATATGGCAGCTTTATAGATTTTTTGTATTCATTTGGGTGTTTACATTTTTTTTTGTTTATTTTTTTTTATCAAACAATTAAAACTAAATAAATAAAGAAAAACTAGCTCTTCCTAGAATAAATTTAAAATACAATTAAAATGTCTAAATTTGCATTGGACTCTATATTAAGTAATTATTTCAATATGCTACAGTAAGTAGAGAAAAAAGGACTCCATTTTTTTTATTTACATTAAAAACACTTAAAGAAATTTTTAACTTAGAAAGGATTACGTTTTTTATTTGTTTACCAAAAATACACTAAACGAAATTTTACTATTTTATTTTAAGAAAAACTCAATTGGAAAGAATTCTACCAGAATTTAGTGAAATCTACTTACGTTTGTCGTTTAAAGAGAACTTTGGAAAAAATTATGTAAGTTTTTGAGATAGAACGCGAAAAAAAAACTAGAAACATTTCATTTTGATTAAAATGTTATTTAAATTTTAGCTAATTTCTTCGGATAATTTACAACTTTATCGTAAGCTTTTGGTTTTATATTATTGTGAAGAATATCCTTCCTTAACCTCGGTAATTAGCATCATGGAAAGATGTTTTAGTGTGGAAGATATCTATAATATCGTAGCTGAACAGGAGGATATACTTTGCAAGTGGTGGGAATTTAAAAATAATTGTACTGAGGTTAATGCAAGTAAAGCCAAAAAACGTAAGATATGTAAATAGATTGGAAAAATAAATATATAAAAAAAAATTCTATATAAAAATGTATGTGTAATATCTTTTTTTATAGAAAAATAAGTGTATAAAAAATGTTTCTGTAGAAATGTTTAGTTATAACACATTTTCTTATAAAAAATGTGTATAACACATTTTTCTACAAAAAAATTGTGGGAATTTAAAAAAAAACGTAAAATATGTAAATAGATTGATAAAATAAATATTTAAATGTGTTTTTATATAATAATTGTGTATAACAGTTCTTGCTCCTATAGAAATTGTTTCTATAGCAGTTTTTTGTGTTAGAAATCCATGTTATGAAAATTACAGTTTTTTTTTACAAAATTATGTGTATAACTGATTTTTGCGTAAAACATATTTTTCTATATAAATAAATTAATGTGTAACACTTTTTCTTATAAAAAACTAGTGTATAAAAATTTTTTCTATAGAAAAATTGTGTATAATAGATTTTTCTATAGAAAATTTTGAGTATGACAGATTTTTTATACAAAAACAGATATTTCAATTGAAAAATTTATATGTAACAGATTTTTCTATAGAAAAAGAAATTTTTAAATAAGAAAGAAATGCGTATAACACATTTTGTTACAGAAAAATTTGTGTACAAGACATTTTTCTGTAGCAAAATGTATAGAAGATTTTTTTTTGTCTACAGAAAAAATTGTGCATAATAGATTTTTCTATCGAAAATTTTGAGCATAACAGATTTTTTATACAAATATTTGTGTATAACAGTTTTTTCTATAAAAAAGACATTTTTAAATAGAATAAAAACCGTACAACACATATTCCTACAGAAAAATATGTGTACAAGTCATTTTTCTATTTAAAATTTAGAGTATAACACATTTTTATTCAGAGAAATTAGAGTATAACACATTTTTCTTTAGAAAAAATATTTTATAACGAATTTTTCTTAAAGAAACATTTTTGTATAACATATTTTTCCGTAGTGAAAGACATTTTCTATAAACAAATTTGTGTATAGCGCAATTTGCTGCATACATCTAGAGATAATGTTGTGTATAACACATTTTTTAGAAACCTATAATAAATGTTATATTTATTTAAAAAGTTAATGAATAGTCTCTGCCAAAAACTTTTTACGGTGTATAATTGTTTGTTTACAATTTTTCTGTCAATAGTTTTTGTTGATCAGGGATGGAAAAGTATATAGTTTTAAATACAATTTTATAAAAAGAATTTGCAAATGTTTATGATGCAACAATAAATGATAGTTGATATAGTTTCATAAAGTTTTCAATATTTAAACCATAATTTATAATATACATCTAATTTCAATATTATATTTTCTACATTAATTATTAATAGTGGTATCACCATCTCTGCTGTAGACTTTTCAGTAATGACAGCATTGCCAACTTACATTTATATTCTACAAGTAAATAATTGTTTTCGGGATTTAATTTTGGATCCTTTCGATAAATTTGTTAAAAAATTAAGGAAAACTGAATGATAAATGTCTTAATTATATGAAAAACGCTAAATTTATAATAGAGCATAATCGGTACAATGGATTTGGTAAGTTTTTGTAGTGTGTGATCTAATTAGAGTCGCCCAAAACCAATTTGGTGTTGTGGAATTTATTTTGTGTAAGGAATTAAATTTTTGGCAAAATTCGAGCCTTGGATTAGCAATACGAAACGTATGTTGTACCAGTTCCACTATTGCCGATTGTTCTTTCATTGGGGAACAAAGTTTCAGTTGATATAGCTATCGCTGGGTTGACAATCTTTGGGCGAGTATTTTTTATTCGGTGTCACCTTTTATTTATCGAATTGAGTAGTCGCCTGAAGCTCACAATTCTATTCTTTGAAAAGTTTACAATATTCCCTGCAGCCAGTGCCAGTACAGCCAGTAGATATATTTCTCTTCTAGAACTATTGATATGGGGCAATCACTTACTACATGTATCCTCAGAGATTCCATCTTGTTATTCAGAGAATCTATGCGTATTAGGTTATGCATTGAATATATTTTTTATTAATTGCCTACATACCTTTATACCTTCTATTTTCTCTCCAACAGCAAAATATTCCTATCGAAAAACAAGTAAATCTTATTTTGCTCTCAAAGGTTTTGAAAAATAACTTGGATTTAAAGAAGAAAACTAACCTTAGTCTCTATCAAATCCACCGTATACTACAAAATCAAGATGTTATTTTGGAGGTGTGGAAAGAAAGAAACAAAAAAATAAAAAAAACACCAGACTATACAGTTGCCGTCGAAACACTTCTACTGGAATGGATACGCCAGTGTAAATTAAAAAAAGTAAATTTATCAATAACCACAATACACGAACAAATAAACTATCTAAAGGAATTATTTAAAATATTCTATAAAATAAATATGAAAATTTGGACTCGAATAAGAACAATTTTAGGGGATTTACTTTATAATAATGTCTCAACGGATTGTATACCTTTTGATATATATGCAATTTTTCAAAAAGAAGGTAAACGATTATTAAAAGCTGAAATATATGAGGAATTTCTTGAGCGTCTGGATGTTAAAGCGATAAGGAGCAATTCAAAAAAATCTATTGAAAGTAAAAGTCCTAAAACGAAAGCAAAACCCCCAGAAGAAAGTAAAATTGAAAATAAAGATGATGATGAAGTTATTGCAGTTGAAAACCCCATTACAGTTGTTGATATTAGCAATGATGATACAGAATTTTATGATAAAATTACCAAAATTAAAAGCGAACCATTATCGCCAACTTACTCCGTTCGTCAAGATGTAATAAAGGAAACTATTATTTCATCTAAGGGTAAGTTGGTTTACTTTTTTACTTTTTTATATCATGTATTATTTGGTACATTAAAAAGCTAACATTTCATTTACTTATTTAATTGATAGTTTTTTGTTTTTATTTTTTTTTTATTTAACCATTATGTAAAAATACTTTTCTTTAACTATCTTCACCCCCATTTAACTCCACCTCCGGTTATCGTTTAACCTGTAGATATTCTGCCGGTTAAAATATTTTTTGTATGAAAACTGTCAATTTAACTTTAGGATAAAATATAACCAGACATTGAGATAATGGGGGTTAATGTTATAAGTTTTCCATGAATGAATAGTGTTACGGTGTATTCTTATCGGGGGAAGAAGCCAATCTTGTTATATATTTTTATAAGCTTTAGTCGAAAAGCAGAAAATCACAGAATGATTTTTAGGGAATGAAGAAAATATTCCATAGATAAGAAAAATTATTACTAGAACAAATCTAGAACTGAACTAGAACTGAACTAGAACTGAACTAGAACTGAACTAGAACTGAACTAGAACTGAACTAGAACTGACTAGAACTGAACCTGAGAACTGAACTAGAACTGAACTAGAACTGACTAGAACTGAACTAGAACTGAACTAGAACTGAACTAGAACTGCTAGACTGACCTAGAACTGAACTAGAACTGAACTAGAACTTAACTAGAACTGAACTAGAACTGACTAGAACTGAACTAGAACTGAACTAGAACTGAACTGAACTGAACTAAATGAACTAGAACTGAACTAGAACTGAACTAGAACTGAACTAGAACTGAACTAGAACTGAACTAGAACTGAACTAGAACTGAACTAGAACTGAACTGAACTAGAACTGAACCTAGAACTGAACTAGAACTGAACTAGAACTGAACTAGAACTGAACTAGAACTGAACTAGAACTGAACTAGAACTGAACTAGAACTGAACTAGAACTGAACTAGAACTGAACTAGAACTGAACTAGAACTGAACTAGAACTGAACTAGAACTGAACTAGAACTGAACTAGAACTGAACTAGAACTGAACTAGAACTGAACTAGAACTGAACTAGAACTGAACTAGAACTGAACTAGAACTGAACTAGAACTGAACTAGAACTGAACTAGAACTGAACTAGAACTGAACTAGAACTGAACTAGAACTGAACTAGAACTGAACTAGAACTGAACTAGAACTGAACTAGAACTGAACTAGAACTGAACTAGAACTGAACTAGAACTGAACTAGAACTGAACTAGAACTGAACTAGAACTGAACTAGAACTGAACTAGAACTGAACTAGAACTGAACTAGAACTGAACTAGAACTGAACTAGAACTGAACTAGAACTGAACTAGAACTGAACTAGAACTGAACTAGAACTGAACTAGAACTGAACTAGAACTGAACTAGAACTGAACTAGAACTGAACTAGAACTGAACTAGAACTGAACTAGAACTGAACTAGAACTGAACTAGAACTGAACTAGAACTGAACTAGAACTGAACTAGAACTGAACTAGAACTGAACTAGAACTGAACTAGAACTGAACTAGAACTGAACTAGAACTGAACTAGAACTGAACTAGAACTGAACTAGAACTGAACTAGAACTGAACTAGAACTGAACTAGAACTGAACTAGAAACTGAACTAGAACTGAACTAGAACTGAACTAGAACTGAACTAGAACTGAACTAGAACTGAACTAGAACTGAAACTAGAACTGTACTAGAATTGAACTATAACTGATTGATTATTAATTTACATTAATTATTCAATATTCTTGTTGAAGGGTATATAAGATTCGGCATAGCTAAATATAGCACTGTTTTCTTTTGGTTGATTGGATAACTGTACATTCTTTCATGTAAATATTTGTAACCTATTAACTCATTTCATTGCCTTTTAAACTAACTTTTATTAATTTTGCGCCTGCTTTAACATAAACCATTTTATCCTCTTTTAAGCCTTTAATAAATTTATTAATTTCATTAAGTAGTTGCGGTAATATACACTTTTTTATTATAATTTGAATTTTGATGTTGCACTAAGTTTTAAGTGGTTTTTTATGTGCTTGCTTAATAATGAAATATTAATAAATAAATGTAATAAAAATAAACAAAAATTCGCAGATATTGAAACGACAGAAATAGAGCAAACAAAAGAGGTCTCTATTAAAAAAGAGCCCCAAGCGAATATTGAAACTGAAAATCTCATTAACAGTTTAGAAGAGGAACTAAACGAGTTTGAAGAATTTATTGATATTCCTGAAAATCCAAGAAAAACTTTAAAGCTAGAGCCTGATAATGAGAAAGCTCTAGAGACCAGGATTAAAATAGAAGCGCAAGAGTGTGATAATACGAAAGTGTTGGTTCCTAATATTAAACTTGTAAACAGCGAGTGTAATAAAGCGATGGAATCCAACATTAAAATAGAACCCCCGGAACTAAACGATGACATTTTGCAAGTGGAACATAATGAATTAGAAACATTTCTAGGAATTTCTAATGATCAACAAACAGAATCTGCAAATGAAAAAATTGAAGATATTTCAGCAGAAATTAAAAGGCAGTTAGATTTCGATTTTATGGATGACAATGACAGTGAATGCATTGATATTTATCAAATTGTAGATAATAATGAAGAAGATGATAAGGGAGAAAATGAATGTTCTACAAAAAATCTTAGTAAAAAAGAAACTAATGAAACCCTGAATGGAATTGGAAAGAAACCCATTGAAATTGAATTTAGTGATTTTGATTGTTTACAAATTATACTGAAAAAAAACTGTGATAAATCATTAAAAGAAATCTTAAAAGAAGTTAAAAATAAAACAAATGAAACAGCTGAAGTTATAAAGAAAACTGAAGAGGAAAATGAAGAAACACAAATTGAACTAGACATTGAAGATGGTGATTTTGAAGATTTACAAAATGAACTGGAAAAAAACTGTGAAGAAGAAAATAAAACTGCTGAAGTTATGGAGGAAGACGAGGAGGAAAATGAAGAAACACAAATTGAACTAGAAATTGAGGACTGTGAGGAAGATGTACAAAATGAATTAAGGGAAATAATAAATAAATATGCCAAGGAAAATAAACAAGAAAGAAAAACAGAAAATCCTTTAGAAATTATACAACAGGAAGAAAAGCGATTACCAACTGAGAAGGACGAGGACGACTATGAAATTGTTTTCGAAATTGTATCCGATGAGGAAGTTGATGCCAATAATGCGGAGCTTAATAGAGTAATTGATTTGTTAAAAACAAAACAAATAAATGAAAGTGGAAAAAGACGTGGTAGTCAGACAGCAGATGAAACTTCCCTTTTAAATACACCTAGCAGAAAAATGCCACGTTTAAATTCAAATCAATCCGAAGACTTAGTTGCTAATATTAAGAGTAATGATGATGTTACAAAATGTCTTTATAAAGATTTTAAATCGTCAAATGTTAAGAAGCGTAGAAGAGTTAAAAAAAGAACTTTTTAGAAAACTAACAAAATGCATACCTAAATGCTTTGTTAGTTATTTTAGTTGTATTATAACAGTAAGATTTTATTCTTATTAGAATAAGTATTATTTCTTGGAAAAGATTATTTGTTTAATGAATAACTTTAAGTTTTATTATAAAAACCAATATTTTAGTTTTTATTTCTGAGATGAAATTGTTTAATTTTAGAAAACTGAGGACTTTTGATAATAACATTTAAAACGAAATAATGAATCTTATAAGAATAAGATATTTTTGAAATGCCTTTCTTTACTAATTCGTTTTACAAAAGTCCTTAATATTTATTTGTTTGAATTATAAGTAAATGTAATTATTTTCTATAAATAAAACTGAATGCGAAAAAAAGTACAAAAGCCCTGTAATTGCCTTGTAACTAAACTGTGATATTTTTGTTAAGACTGATTTTTTTGTTAATATATTTTTTAAGAACAAATAAAACGTTTTGTTTATAAACCCCAAAAGTGTGTTTTTATTCATTTCTTTAGCCTGGACATCAACCCTTATTGATTCTGGTTTATGTAGTCGCCAGTTTAAGAACCTTTTAAAACCAGTATCGTAAATTTTTGCTATTTCGAGAACCTTTTAAAACCAGTATCGTAAGTGTTTGTAACTCTGCTAATAGGGATTGTTTACCGTATAAAGGTTTAGATCTTAGCTATCTAAACCATTGGTGGTTGTCTTTGATATACATGAATTTCTAATTATTGTACAAGCACAGTCGATGCCAGATAAAGTATGTTATCCTTGCTTTTTTTAATGTGAAAAATTTTTAAAATTTAATATTTTTCTAAAATAATATTGAGATTTACTTTGAGGATCAATTGAAATTACAAATTTCATTAGTTTATACAATTAATTTCTTCGCTAAAGATTCCCAAATAGAGGTCTGCCGGACCTAGACCTCTAACAACTACTCTCACATAAGGCCATACTGACATAAATATTAATCGCGTCTAACCTCATATTGAAGGTTTGTTCATACCTATCAAAGATTTCAGGAAACTAAGAGTAATTCTGATATATCACACAACACTATTGTTCCCCATTCAATATGTTTTTGTTGACTTGACCATAGACTCGTACATACATATGTAATTATAAAATTGTTTACTTTAGTGGCAACCTGGTGGCAATTCTAATTATACATCATGAGTGTCTTTAATAAGTGGTGACAACAACCTGCATTGTTATTTTCATAATATGTTTTTATATTAGTAAGTTTTTAAACCAATAGGGATGGGTTTGCATGAATATGTATGTATTTCTGTTCAGCAAAATCTTCCGCTATCAAAAATTGGCATTTAACAAGTAATAATTAGTTAAAAGACTTTTTAATGAAAAGGCCTTTTAGGGTGATAGACCACTACAGCAAGAAACTCTGTTTAGCTGTTGAAAACTCCTTTAGTTTTAGGCAACATGAAACCTAAGTTACTAGTAACACATCTATACACCGGGATTGCAATACGATCAAGTTGCAACGAGATTAGCAGGTCAGTGATAAGCGATTTCTTTTAGGGGAACTGAGATAAATGTTTCTACTTGGATAGTGCTACAAAAGTTAAATGCTTTATTTCTCGGTGGTACTATTTCAAGCTCAGAATGAACAAGAGATTGCCACGCAAGTGGCTATTTCCATATATGGCATCTACGGGCCATGTACAAGGATTTGCAAGAGACGACCCACGACCCTTAAGGAACACATAAGTAGGAATTTTCGAAAATATCGTCGACGGACCATGTACAAGCTCATTGCTCGACTAAATGAGCTTTCTAAACTCTGACGATCGCTGCCCGTAGCGGAATTTCCGACATGTAAAAGCATAACTTCCGTTTAGAACTACGCAGCTGAAATGGTAGCTGTTAATTCAGCAACATCATAAGATAATTGTTAGATCGAAATAGGAATCCATCAAATAAAACATTCAAAACATTCATACCAGTATATAGGTGTGGTGCGTTCTATATACCTCTGATTCATTCCGTATCTCATAATTTGACATCAATTCATTCCCAACATTTGGCCTCACAGTCACTCCTATGGATTTCACCGAGCATTCGATTCTTAAGGAACACGCAAGTGGATGGAGCTACAGAAGTTAAATGCTTTATTTAGCACAGAATTTGCGAGAGACGACCCAACATTGCCCCTTATGATCCTAAAAGAACACATAAGTGGCAATTTTCGAAAATAGCGTCGGCGGACCATGCTCAACTACACTTCTTAACTCTGACGATCGCTGCCCGTAGCGTAACTTCCGATATTTAAAAGCATAACTTCCGTTTAGAACCATTCAGTTCAGTAGATCGAGACAGGAATCCATTAAATAAAACATTCGACACATTTATATGAGTATATAGATGTAACGCGCGTTCTATATACCCTTGATTCATCCAGTATATCTCATAATTTGACATCAATTCATTCCCAACATTTGGCCTCACATTTGCTCCTATAGTGCACCATTCTTTAATGCAACACATTCTACCTAAGTTGTCGGACCAACCACGTGCGCCCCGAAGGAACCTATTCAAGACAAGGATTGGCCGAAGAGTCAAATGACACCACCAGACACTGGTAACAGCTCCTTTATACCTGTACTGCAATAACACCAAGATATGGAAAATTCATCAAGGGTAACATGCCCTTCCTACAGGCCATTATACCTGAACAATTTTATGATATAACTATCTACAACGGAGATGGTACGAGTTAAAATCACAGCTCTATGGAACCTATTCAATAACCATAACAAGACAAGGAATAGCCGAGGAGTCAAATGACACTACCAGTTCATAGAGATACTGGCTCATTTATACCGGTATTGTAATAACACAAAAATAGAGGAAAATTTATCAAGGGTAACATGCTCTTGCTACAGGCCCACTACTATCTACATATAACGGAGATTATACGAAATTAAGTGGATCATGAAACGCTGAAAACACTTTCGCAGTTATGAAATAATTGTACGAAATTGGATGAGCGGATTTTGGCAAATGTAAAGCAGGGGAGGGGATAATCCCTCAAATATATCTAAACGATGTTATACCAGTTATTACAGGAACACTGATTGGAAAATATCTACGTCTAAGAAATTGAGTTACTGGATATCGAATAAATGCCATGTAAAATTGTGCACAAAAGGCCCATTAGTAGCAATTATACGAACCCTAACCTAGAACACTTAATACTGAACTTAAAAAATACGTGCTACCGAACATTTTCGAAAATTTGAAGTTTTATGTCAGTGTAGCCAATTGATCAACACAAAAGTATAATGATAAGGTCGGGCCACTGGACCTTTGGTGAATGTCATATTTGACAGACAATAGCCTTTCAAGTAAAATAACTTAAACGACCTACCCTTATAGGAAAATCCTTCATAACACGAATAACTTCAAATCCTTCATGACACGTATAACAACAACATATTTAATTCATAAAACAACAACTTTACAACTTTCAAATACAAATGTCCGTTACTTTTTCTTTCAATTTCAAAACTTGTATATTTGTATAACCTTTAATGTTTAATACTTTTGCACCTGTTGCAATATTTGATTACAATTTTTCTAAATCAAAATATAATTACCATGATTTGCACTTGATCGCTCCCCTCTCTCTCTCTCTCTCTTGCCCTTTGCCCACTTTAATATTTTTCCTCAACAAGTTTTTGTGGGGTTTCTTATGAATGCTGTGAGCTGTATGTTTGTACATTTTTCCCATTTTCAACAGATTTTTCTAAATATGTAGAGAAACTGGCAGATGTTTAGGACAGATGTTGCTGCAACTAGGATC
The DNA here is from genome assembly GCF_015586225.1 of Lucilia sericata. NCBI lineage: Eukaryota > Metazoa > Arthropoda > Insecta > Diptera > Calliphoridae > Lucilia > Lucilia sericata. Next base: position 228,146 of record NW_023994646.1, read on the forward strand.
ATCATCCTTTAAGGCTGTAACAGAACAACAAACTCCCCTTCTTAAATAAAATGTATTTGTAATAGGTTTTCAGATAGATAATGCTGAAACAAGTTGGTTGGTTTGGTTGAAGGAATCCATATAAATTAGGAAACCAAAATGTTGAATAATTATGTTAGTGTTGTTGGTGGTGTTTGTGCACCGTATTAAGAGGGGAGCCTTACATAGATAGCTGTTGGTGTTGTTGTTTGCAATTATATTCATGTACTAGAGTAGTGTATGCAAGTGTTTATTGTTGCAATTGGGTGCATTTGTGGCGACAGGTGCAAATAGTTTTGTTGTGTGGTAGTTAGGAGGTATCAACTGACAGTGATTTTGTTGTTTATCATAAATTCACATGTCTATGTTTGCCAGCCAGCCAAACAACCAGCCTGTTTGCTAGCTGGCTGGCTTTGCTTATTAACTAACTAGTTGGTTAGTCAAAGTTATTAGTCACTATACTAACAGCAGTAACACAGCGGCAGCAGCGTTAATAATAGTAGTTGTAGTATTTTATTGACTATTTATCTATGGCCTGAAAAATGGAGGGACGTAAAAGGGGAGTAGTTTTGCAGCAGAGTTTAGTTGGGTGGCGGGCCTACTTGGACTAACATAATACGATATAGTTCGTATTACAAGTTATGTGTTCATAAATGTGTATAAGTCCACAAACAAGTGTATTTATTTAGTTGCAGCTGCATTAGTTGCCAATTTATCAATTGATGCTTGTTATAGCTGTTGGGGTAGTCGATGAAAAACAACCTTGCCGTTTGTACTCGTATGTTCATTAAATTGTGGAAGCTAGAGCAACCACACACTCAAACAACGCAACAACACCAGAAACCCACTAACTTAACAAATCATTGCAGAACTGCTGTTGACCAAAAAATGAAAAGGAAAAAAAAATGAGTTGAAAATTGTAAAAAAGTCACAAAAGCAATTGACTAGTCAACCACACAATCGCATTGGCTAGCAACCACCACCATTTCTTATTGGTGACGGAGGGAAAACTGGTTAAACACTTAGAAGCACAGGTGCATTTGAAATATTTCGTTAATCGTAGCTCTGTGTCCCCCTGCAAAAAATGCCGCTCCAACAAAAAAAAAAAAAAAAAAAAAAAGCAGAGCACTTAAAATGAAAAACGTCATAGAAAACTGGCATCAAAAAAAGTTATCTTCAGAGCAAAAAACAAACAAATCTGAACTAAACGCGTTAAATTCAGCTCACACACATTTAAATTTGAACAGCAGGTTTATGACACCGGCCGGATGGGTGTCTATCAAACGACACGCATCGATCGACATCATAATGATCAGCACCAACAACAGCTTCAGATACTGTTGCAGCAGCAACAATAACTTGTTGTCGTCAGCCTAGTGATCATACCACTTGTTTCAGTTGTTGTGTTATTAATCTTACAACAAGTATTTTATGGCACCCAAACTCCTCAGCATCCGGTGTGATTATTTAATGTGAATTCGATTGCCTCTAATGGAGAAGCAATTATTAATAAGGCATGATGTTGTTAAATAGTTAAATTAAGTGATGTAGTCTAATAGTTACACGTTAAGACATCTGGGGAGTTGTTTGGTTAAATGTCAGTTTTACCAGTTCTTATTTAAGAATATTCTATTGGAATTACTAACGAGTATTTAAGATATAATGTGCCAACATTGACTATGTTTCATAAAGTCCTTGACTTTTTTGATTAAATAAGATCGGTTTGAATTTTGAGGAGATTTATTGACTTGTCTATTGCATATAGCATGCTAAATAAACACTTTGTACAAATATCGCACTGAACTAAAAGTGAACTAGCCAGAAAACGAACTTTCATTTTAATCCGTTTTGCTCTGGGGCCAGAAGTTTAGCAAGTATATGTACTTTTATGTTTTCACTCAAAAGTCGATTTATTAATAGGGAATAAAAGTGATCACAGATTTTCATTGTTTTTGTCGTAGTTTAGCCAGAAAATTTACTTATTTGTTTTCACTCAAAAATCGATTATCTATGGGGAATAAAAGTGATCACAGATTTTCATAGTTTTTGCCCTGGAGCCTCTAGTTTACTCAGGAAATGGACTTTTATGTTTTCACTCACAAATCCATTTTTAGTGAGAAATAAAAGTGATCACAGATTTTCATTGTTTTTGCCCAGGGGCCTCTAGTTTAGCCAGAAAATGGACCTTTATGTTTTCACTGAAATATGGAGTTTTGATGGGGAATAAAAGTGATCACAGATTTTCATTGTTTTTGCCCTGGGGCCTCTAGTTTAGCCAGAAAATGGACTTTTATGTTTTCACTCAAAAATCGATTTTTGATGGGGAATAAAAGTGATCATAGATTTTCATTGTTTTTGCCCTGGGGCCTCTAGTTTAGCCAGAAAATGGACTTTTATGTTTTCATTTAAAAATGGATTTTCTATGGAGAAGTGATCACAGATTTTCATTGTTTTTGCCCTGGGGCCTCTAGTTTAGCAAGAAAATGGACTTTTATGTTTTCACTCAAAAATCGATTTTTGATGGGGAATAAAAGTGATCATAGATTTTCATTGTTTTTGCCCTGGGGCCTCTAGTTTAGCCAGAAAATGGACTTTTATGTTTTCATTTAAAAATGGATTTTCTATGGAGAAGTGATCACAGATTTTCATTGTTTTTGCCCTGGGGCCTCTAGTTTAGCCAGAAAATGGACTTTTATGTTCTCACTCAAAATCGATTTTTGATGGGGAATAAAAGTGATCACAGATTTTCATTGTTTTTGCCCTGGGGCCTCTCGTTTAGCCAGAAAATGGACCTTTATGTTTTCACTCTAAAATCGATTTTTGATGGGGAATAAAAGTGATCACAGATTTTCATTGTTTTTGCCCTGGGGCCTCTAGTTTAGCCAGAAAATGGACTTTTATGTTTTCATTCAATAATGGATTTTCTATGGAGAATAAAATTGATCACAGATTTTCAATGTTTTTTCCCTGGGGCCTCTAGTTTAGCCAGAAAATGGACTTTTATGTTTTCATTCAATAATGGATTTTCTATGGAGAATAAAATTGATCACAGATTTTCAATGTTTTTTCCCTGGGGTCTCTAGTTTAGCCAGAAAATGGACTTTTATGTTTTCATTCAAAAATCGATTTTCTATGGAGAATAAAAGTGATCACAGATTTTCATTGTTTTTGCCCTGGGGCCTCTAGTTTAGCCAGAAAATGGACTTTTATGTTTTCACTCTAAAATGGATTTTTGATGGGGAATAAAAGTGATCACAGATTTTCATTGTTTTTGCCCTGGGGCCTCTAGTTTAGCCAGAAAATGGACTTTTATGTTTTCATTCAATAATGGATTTTCTATGGAGAATAAAAGTGATCAGAGATTTTCATTGTTTTTGCCCTGGAGCCTCTAGTTTAGCCAGAAAATGGACTTTTATGTTTTCACTCAAAAATCCATTTTTGATGGGGAATAAAAGTGATCACAGATTTTCATTGTTTTTGCCCTGGAGCCTCTAGTTTAGCCAGAAAATGGACTTTTATGTTTTCACTCAAAATCGAGTTTTGATGGAGAATAAAAGTGATCACAGATTTTATTGTTTTTGCCCTGGGGCCTCTAGTTTAGCCAGAAAATGGACTTTTATGTTTTCATTCAATAATGGATTTTCTATGGAGAATAAAAGTGATCACAGATTTTCAATGTTTTTTCCCTGGGGCCTCTAGTTTAGCCAGAAAATGGACTTTTATGTTTTCACTCTAAAATCGATTTTTGATGGGGAATAAAAGTGATCACCGATTTTCATTGTTTTTGCCCTGGGGCCTCTAGTTTAGCCAGAAAATGGACTTTTATGTTTTCATTCAATAATGGATTTTCTATGGAGAATAAAATTGATCACAGATTTTCAATGTTTTTTCCCTGGGGCCTCTAGTTTAGCCAGAAAATGGACTTTTATGTTTTCACTCTAAAATCGATTTTTGATGGGGAATAAAAGTGATCACAGATTTCCATTGTTTTTGCCATGGGGCCTCTAGTTTAGCCAGAAAATGGACTTTTATGTTTTCACTCTAAAATCGATTTTTGATGGGGAATAAAAGTGATCACAGATTTTCATTGTTTTTGCCCTGGGGCCTCTAGTTTAGCCAGAAAATGGACTTTTATGTTTTCATTCAATAATGGATTTTCTATGGAGAATAAAATTGATCACAGATTTTCAATGTTTTTTCCCTGGGGCCTCTAGTTTAGCCAGAAAATGGACTTTTATGTTTTCACTCTAAAATCGATTTTTGATGGGGAATAAAAGTGATCACAGATTTTCATTGTTTTTGCCCTGGGCCTCTAGTTTAGCCAGAAAATGGACTTTTATGTCCATTTTTTATGGATTTTCTATGGAGAATAAAATTGATTACAGATTTTCAATGTTTTTTCCCTGGGGCCTCTAGTTTAGCCAGAAAATGGACTTTTATGTTTTCACTCTAAAATCGATTTTTGATGGGGAATAAAAGTGATCACAGATTTTCATTGTTTTTGCCCTGGGGCCTCTAGTTTAGCCAGAGAATGGACTTTTATGTTTTCATTCAAAAATCGATTTTCTATGGAGAATAAAAGTGATCACAGATTTTCATTGTTTTTGCCCTGGGGCTTCTAGTTTAGCCAGAAAATGGACTTTTATGTTTTCATTCAATAATGGATTTTCTATGGAGAATAAAAGTTATCACAGATTTTCATTGTATTTGCCCTGAAGCCTCTAGTTTAGCCAGAAAATGGACTTTTATGTTTTCACTCTAAAATCGAGTTTTGATGGAGAATAAAAGTTATCACAGATTTTCAATGTTTTTTCCCTGGGGCCTCTAGTTTAGCCAGAAAATGGACTTTTATGTTTTCACTCTAAAATCGATTTTGATGGGGAATAAAAGTGATCACCGATTTTCATTGTTTTTGCCCTGGGGCCTCTAGTTTAGCCAGAAAATGGACTTTTATGTTTTCATTCAATAATGGATTTTCTATGGAGAATAAAATTGATCACAGATTTTCAATGTTTTTTCCCTGGGGCCTCTAGTTTAGCCAGAAAATGGACTTTTATGTTTTCACTCTAAAATCGATTTTTGATGGGGAATAAAAGTGATCACAGATTTCCATTGTTTTTGCCATGGGGCCTCTAGTTTAGCCAGAAAATGGACTTTTATGTTTTCACTCTAAAATCGATTTTTGATGGGGAATAAAAGTGATCACAGATTTTCATTGTTTTTGCCCTGGGGCCTCTAGTTTAGCCAGAAAATGGACTTTTATGTTTTCATTCAATAATGGATTTTCTATGGAGAATAAAATTGATCACAGATTTTCAATGTTTTTTCCCTGGGGCCTCTAGTTTAGCCAGAAAATGGACTTTTATGTTTTCACTCTAAAATCGATTTTTGATGGGGAATAAAAGTGATCACAGATTTTCATTGTTTTTGCCCTGGGCCTCTAGTTTAGCCAGAAAATGGACTTTTATGTCCATTTTTTATGGATTTTCTATGGAGAATAAAATTGATTACAGATTTTCAATGTTTTTTCCCTGGGGCCTCTAGTTTAGCCAGAAAATGGACTTTTATGTTTTCACTCTAAAATCGATTTTTGATGGGGAATAAAAGTGATCACAGATTTTCATTGTTTTTGCCCTGGGGCCTCTAGTTTAGCCAGAGAATGGACTTTTATGTTTTCATTCAAAAATCGATTTTCTATGGAGAATAAAAGTGATCACAGATTTTCATTGTTTTTGCCCTGGGGCTTCTAGTTTAGCCAGAAAATGGACTTTTATGTTTTCATTCAATAATGGATTTTCTATGGAGAATAAAAGTTATCACAGATTTTCATTGTATTTGCCCTGAAGCCTCTAGTTTAGCCAGAAAATGGACTTTTATGTTTTCACTCTAAAATCGAGTTTTGATGGAGAATAAAAGTTATCACAGATTTTCATTGTTTTTTGCACTGGGGCCTCTAGTTTAGCCAGAAAATGGACTTTTATGTTTTCACTCAAAAATCCATTTTCTATGGAGAATAAAAGTGATCACAGATTTTCATTGTTTTTGCCCTGGGGCCTCTAGTTTAGCCAGAAAATGGACTTTTATGTTTCACTCTAAAATCATTCAAAAATCGATTTTGATGGGGAATAAAAGTGATCACAGTTTTTCATTGTTTTTGCCCTGGGGCCTCTAGTTTAGCCAGAAAATGGACTTTTATGTTTTCACTCTAAAATCGAGTTTTGATGGAGAATAAAAGTGATCACAGATTTTCATTGTTTTTGCCCTGGGGCCTCTAGTTTAGCCAGAAAATGGACTTTTATGTTTTCATTCAAAAATCGATTTTTGATGGGGAATAAAAGTGATCACAGATTTCATTGTTTTTGCCCTGGGGCCTCTAGTTTAGCCAGAAAATGGACTTTTATGTTTTCATTCAAAAATCGATTTTTGATGGAGAATAAAAGTGATCACAGATTTTCATTGTTTTTGCCCTGGGGCCTTCTAGTTTAGCCAGAAAATGGACTTTTATGTTTTCACTCAAAAATCCATTTTCTATGGAGAATAAAAGTGATCACAGATTTTCATTGTTTTTGCCCTGGGGCCTCTAGTTTAGCCAGAAAATGGACTTTTATGTTTTCACTCAAAAATCCATTTTCTATGGAGAATAAAAGTGATCACAGATTTTCATTGTTTTTGCCCTGGGGCCTCTAGTTTAGCCAGAAAATGGACTTTTATGTTTTCATTCAAAAATCGATTTTTGATGGGGAATAAAAGTGATCACAGATTTTCATTGTTTTTGCCCTGGGGCCTCTAGTTTAGCCAGAAAATGGACTTTTATGTTTTCACTCAAAAATCCATTTTCTATGGAGAATAAAAGTGATCACAGATTTTCATTGTTTTTGCCCTGGGGCCTCTAGTTTAGACAGAAAATGGACTTTTATGTTTTCATTCAATAATCGATTTTCTATGGAGAATAAAAGTGATCACAGATTTTCATTGTTTTTGCCCTGGGGCCTCTAGTTTAGCCAGAAAATGGACTTTTATGTTTTCACTCTAAAATCGATTTTTGATGGGGAATAAAAGTGATCACAGATTTTCATTGTTTTTGCCCTGGGGCCTCTAGTTTAGCCAGAAAATGGACTTTTATGTTTTCATTCAATAATCGATTTTCTATGGAGAATAAAAGTGATCACAGATTTTCAATGTTTTTGCCCTGGGGCCTCTAGTTTAGCCAGAAAATGGACTTTTATGTTTTCACTCTAAAATCGATTTTTGATGGGGAATAAAAGTGATCACAGATTTTCATTGTTTTTGCCCTGGGGCCTCTAGTTTAGCCAGAAAATGGACTTTTATGTTTTCATTCAAAAATGGATTTTCTATGGAGAATAAAGTGATCACAGATTTTCATTGTATTTGCCCTGGAGCCTCTAGTTTAGCCAGAAAATGGACTTTTATGTTTTCACTCTAAAATCGAGTTTTGATGGAGAATAAAAGTGATCACAGATTTTCATTGTTTTTGCCCTGGGGCCTCTAGTTTAGCCAGAAAATGGACTTTTATGTTTTCACTCAAAAATCCATTTTCTATGGAGAATAAAAGTGATCACAGATTTTCATTGTTTTTGCCCTGGGGCCTCTAGTTTAGCCAGAAAATGGACTTTTATGTTTTCATTCAAAAATCGATTTTTGATGGGGAATAAAAGTGATCACAGATTTTCATTGTTTTTGCCCTGGGGCCTCTAGTTTAGCCAGAAAATGGACTTTTATGTTTTCACTCAAAAATCCATTTTCTATGGAGAATAAAAGTGATCACAGATTTTCATTGTTTTTGCCCTGGGGCCTCTAGTTTAGCCAGAAAATGGACTTTTATGTTTTCATTCAAAAATCGATTTTTGATGGGGAATAAAAGTGATCACAGATTTTCATTGTTTTTGCCCTGGGGCCTCTAGTTTAGCCAGAAAATGGACTTTTATGTTTTCACTCAAAAATCCATTTTCTATGGAGAATAAAAGTGATCACAGATTTTCATTGTTTTTGCCCTGGGGCCTCTAGTTTAGCCAGAAAATGGACTTTATGTTTTCATTCAAAAATCGATTTTTGATGGGGAATAAAAGTGATCACAGATTTTCATTGTTTTTGCCCTGGGGCCTCTAGTTTAGCCAGAAAATGGACTTTTATGTTTTCATTCAAAAATCGATTTTTGATGGAGAATAAAAGTGATCACAGATTTTCATTGTTTTTGCCCTGGGGCCTCTAGTTTAGCCAGAAAATGGACTTTTATGTTTTCACTCAAAAATCGATTTTCTGATGGAGAATAAAAGTGATCACAGATTTTCATTGTTTTTGCCCTGGGGCCTCTAGTTTAGCCAGAAAATGGACTTTTATGTTTTCACTCTAAAATCGATTTTTGATGGAGAATAAAAGTGATCACAGATTTTCATTGTTTTTGCCCTGGGGCCTCTAGTTTAGCCAGAAAATGGACTTTTATGTTTTCACTCAAAAATCGATTTTCTATGGAGAATAAAAGTGATCACAGATTTTCATTGTTTTTGCCCTGGGGCCTCTAGTTTAGCCAGAAAATGGACTTTTATGTTTTCACTCTAAAATCGATTTTTGATGGAGAATAAAAGTGATCACAGATTTTCATTGTTTTTGCCCTGGGGCCTCTAGTTTAGCCAGAAAATGGACTTTTATGTTTTCATTCAAAATCGATTTTTGATGGAGAATAAAAGTGATCACAGATTTTCATTGTTTTTGCCCTGGGGCCTCTAGTTTAGCCAGAAAATGGACTTTTATGTTTTCACTCAAAATCCATTTTCTATGGAGAATAAAAGTGATCACAGATTTTCATTGTTTTTGCCCTGGGGCCTCTAGTTTAGCCAGAAAATGGACTTTTATGTTTTCACTCTAAAAATCGATTTTTGATGGAGAATAAAAGTGATCACAGATTTTCATTGTTTTTGCCCTGGGGCCTCTAGTTTAGCCAGAAAATGGACTTTTATGTTTTCACTCAAAAATCGATTTTTGATGGAGAATAAAAGTGATCACAGATTTTCATTGTTTTTGCCCTGGGGCCTCTAGTTTAGCCAGAAAATGGACTTTTATGTTTTCACTCAAAAATCGATTTTTGATGGGAATAAAAGTGATCACAGATTTTCATTGTTTTTGCCCTGGGGCCTCTAGTTTAGCCAGAAAATGGACTTTTATGTTTTCACTCAAAAATCGATTTTGATGGAGAATAAAAGTGATCACAGATTTTCATTGTTTTTGCCCTGGGGCCTCTAGTTTAGCCAGAAAATGGACTTTTATGTTTTCATTCAATAATCGATTTTCTATGGAGAATAAAAGTGATCACAGATTTTCATGTTTTTGCCCTGGGGCCTCTAGTTTAGCCAGAAAATGGACTTTTATGTTTTCACTCTAAAATCGATTTTTGATGGGGAATAAAAGTGATCACAGATTTTCATTGTTTTTGCCCTGGGGCCTCTAGTTTAGCCAGAAAATGGACTTTTATGTTTTCATCTCAAAATCGATTTTCTATGGAGAATAAAAGTGATCACAGATTTTCATTGTTTTTGCCCTGGGGCCTCTAGTTTAGCCAGAAAATGGACTTTTATGTTTTCACTCTAAAATCGATTTTTGATGGGGAATAAAAGTGATCACAGATTTTCATTGTTTTTGCCCTGGGGCCTCTAGTTTAGCCAGAAAATGGACTTTTATGTTTTCACTCTAAAATCGATTTTTGATGGGGAATAAAAGTGATCACAGATTTTCATTGTTTTTGCCCTGGGGCCTCTAGTTTAGCCAGAAAATGGACTTTTATGTTTTCATCTAAAAATCCATTTTCTATGGAGAATAAAAGTGATCACAGATTTTCATTGTTTTTGCCCTGGGGCCTCTAGTTTAGCCAGAAAATGGACTTTTATGTTTTCATTCAAAAATCGATTTTTGATGGGGAATAAAAGTGATCACAGATTTTCATTGTTTTTGCCCTGGGGCCTCTAGTTTAGCCAGAAAATGGACTTTTATGTTTTCACTCTAAAAATCGATTTTTGATGGGGAATAAAAGTGATCACAGATTTTCATTGTTTTTGCCCTGGGGCTTCTAGTTTAGCCAGAAAATGGACTTTTATGTTTTCACTCTAAAATCGAGTTTTGATGGAGAATAAAAGTGATCACAGATTTTCATTGTTTTTGCCCTGGGGCCTCTAGTTTAGCCAGAAAATGGACTTTTATGTTTTCACTCAAAATCGATTTTCTATGGAGAATAAAAGTGATCACAGATTTTCATTGTTTTTGCCCTGGGGCCTCTAGTTTAGCCAGAAAATGGACTTTTATGTTTTCATTCAAAAATCGATTTTTGATGGGGAATAAAAGTGATCACAGATTTTCATTGTTTTTGCCCTGGGGCCTCTAGTTTAGCCAGAAAATGGACTTTTATGTTTTCACTCAAAAATCCATTTTCTATGGAGAATAAAAGTGATCACAGATTTTCATTGTTTTTGCCCTGGGGCCTCTAGTTTAGCCAGAAAATGGACTTTTATGTTTTCATTCAAAAATCGATTTTTGATGGGGAATAAAAGTGATCACAGATTTTCATTGTTTTTGCCCTGGGGCCTCTAGTTTAGCCAGAAAATGGACTTTTATGTTTTCACTCTAAATAAATCGATTTTTGATGGGGAATAAAAGTGATCACAGATTTTCATTGTTTTTGCCCTGGGGCCTCTAGTTTAGCCAGAAAATGGACTTTTATGTTTTCATTCAAAAATCGATTTTTGATGGGGAATAAAAGTGATCACAGATTTTCATTGTTTTTGCCCTGGGGCCTCTAGTTTAGCCAGAAAATGGACTTTTATGTTTTCACTCTAAAATCATTCAAAAATCGATTTTTGATGGGGAATAAAAGTGATCACAGATTTTCATTGTTTTTGCCCTGGGGCTTCTAGATTAGCCAGAAAATGGACTTTTATGTTTTCACTCAAAAATCCATTTTCTATGGAGAATAAAAGTGATCACAGATTTTCATTGTTTTTGCCCTGGGGCCTCTAGTTTAGCCAGAAAATGGACTTTTATGTTTTCACTCAAAAATCCATTTTCTATGGATAATTTTTTCTATGGATAAGTTTAGCCAGAAAATGGACGTTTATGTTTTCACTCTAAAATCGAGTTTTGATGGAGAATAAAGTGATCACAGATTTTCATTGTTTTTGCCCTGGGGCCTCTAGTTTAGCCAGAAAATGGACTTTTCTGTTTTGATTCTAAAATCGATTTTTGATGGGGAATAAAAGTGATCACAGATTTTCATTGTTTTTGCCCTGGGGCCTTCTAGTTTAGCCAGAAAATGGACTTTTATGTTTTCACTCTAAAATCGATTTTTGATGGAGAATAAAAGTGATCACAGATTTTCATTGTTTTTGCCCTGGGGCCTCTAGTTTAGCCAGAAAATGGACTTTTATGTTTTCACTCAAAAATCGATTTTCTATGGAGAATAAAAGTGATCACAGATTTTCATTGTTTTTGCCCTGGGGCCTCTAGTTTAGCCAGAAAATGGACTTTTATGTTTTCATTCAAAAATCGATTTTTGATGGGGAATAAAAGTGATCACAGATTTTCATTGTTTTTGCCCTGGGGCCTCTAGTTTAGCCAGAAAATGGACTTTTATGTTTTCACTCTAAAATCGAGTTTTGATGGAGAATAAAAGTGATCACAGATTTTCATTGTTTTTGCCCTGGGGCCTCTAGTTTAGCCAGAAAATGGACTTTTATGTTTTCACTTCAAAAATCGATTTTTGATGGGGAATAAAAGTGATCACAGATTTTCATTGTTTTTGCCCTGGGGCCTCTAGTTTAGCCAGAAAATGGACTTTTATGTTTTCACTTCAAAAATCGATTTTTGATGGAGAATAAAAGTGATCACAGATTTTCATTGTTTTTGCCCTGGGGCCTCTAGTTTAGCCAGAAAATGGACTTTTATGTTTTCACTCAAAATCGATTTTCTATGGAGAATAAAAGTGATCACAGATTTTCATTGTTTTTGCCCTGGGGCCTCTAGTTTAGCCAGAAAATGGACTTTTATGTTTTCACTCTAAAATCGATTTTTGATGGAGAATAAAAGTGATCACAGATTTTCATTGTTTTTGCCCTGGGGCCTCTAGTTTAGCCAGAAAATGGACTTTTATGTTTTCACTCAAAAATCCATTTTCTATGGAGAATAAAAGTGATCACAGATTTTCATTGTTTTTGCCCTGGGGCCTCTAGTTTAGCCAGAAAATGGACTTTTATGTTTTCACTCTAAAATCATTCAAAAATCGATTTTTGATGGGGAATAAAAGTGATCACAGATTTTCATTGTTTTTGCCCTGGGGCCTCTAGTTTAGCCAGAAAATGGACTTTTATGTTTTCACTCTAAAATCATTCACAAATCGATTTTTGATGGGGAATAAAAGTGATCACAGATTTTCATTGTTTTTGCCCTGTGGCTTCTAGTTTAGCCAGAAAATGGACTTTTATGTTTTCACTCTAAAATCGAGTTTTGATGGAGAATAAAAGTGATCACAGATTTTCATTGTTTTTGCCCTGGGGCCTCTAGTTTAGCCAGAAAATGGACTTTTATGTTTTCATTCTAAAATCGATTTTTGATGGGGAATAAAAGTGATCACAGATTTTCATTGTTTTTGCCCTGGGGCTTCTATTTTAGCCAGAAAATGGACTTTTATGTTTTCAGTCTAAAATCGAGTTTTGATGGAGAATAAAATTGATCACAGATTTTCATTGTTTTTGCCCTGGGGCCTCTAGTTTAGCCAGAAAATGGACTTTTATGTTTTCACTCAAAAATCGATTTTCTATGGAGAATAAAAGTGATCACAGATTTTCATTGTTTTTGCCCTGGGGCCTCTAGTTTAGCCAGAAAATGGACTTTTATGTTTTCATTCAAAATCGATTTTTGATGGGGAATAAAAGTGATCACAGATTTTCATTGTTTTTGCCCTGGGGCCTCTAGTTTAGCCAGAAAATGGACTTTTATGTTTTCACTCTAAAATCGAGTTTTGATGGAGAATAAAAGTGATCACAGATTTTCATTGTTTTTGCCCTGGGGCCTCTAGTTTAGCCAGAAAATGGACTTTTATGTTTTCATTCTAAAATCGATTTTTGATGGGAATAAAAGTGATCACAGATTTTCATTGTTTTTGCCCTGGGGCCTCTAGTTTAGCCAGAAAATGGACTTTTATGTTTTCACTCTAAAATCGAGTTTTGATGGAGAATAAAAGTGATCACAGATTTTCATTGTTTTTGCCCTGGGGCCTCTAGTTTAGCCAGAAAATGGACTTTTATGTTTTCACTCAAAAATCGATTTTCTATGGAGAATAAAAGTGATCACAGATTTTCATTGTTTTTGCCCTGGGGCCTCTAGTTTAGCCAGAAAATGGACTTTTATGTTTTCATTCAAAAATCGATTTTTGATGGGGAATAAAAGTGATCACAGATTTTCATTGTTTTTGCCCTGGGGCCTCTAGTTTAGCCAGAAAATGGACTTTTATGTTTTCATTCAAAAATCGATTTTTGATGGGAGAATAAAAGTGATCACAGATTTTCATTGTTTTTGCCCTGGGGCCTCTAGTTTAGCCAGAAAATGGACTTTTATGTTTTCATTCTAAAATCGATTTTTGATGGAGAATAAAAGTGATCACAGATTTTCATTGTTTTTGCCCTGGGGCCTCTAGTTTAGCCAGAAAATGGACTTTTATGTTTTCACTCTAAAATCGATTTTTGATGGAGAATAAAAGTGATCACAGATTTTCATTGTTTTTGCCCTGGGGCCTCTAGTTTAGCCAGAAAATGGACTTTTATGTTTTCACTCAAAAATCGATTTTCTATGGAGAATAAAAGTGATCACAGATTTTCATTGTTTTTGCCCTGGGGCCTCTAGTTTAGCCAGAAAATGGACTTTTATGTTTTCATTCAAAAATCGATTTTTGATGGGGAATAAAAGTGATCACAGATTTTCATTGTTTTTGCCCTGGGGCTTCTAGTTTAGCCAGAAAATGGACTTTTATGTTTTCACTCTAAAATCGAGTTTTGATGGAGAATAAAAGTGATCACAGATTTTCATTGTTTTTGCCCTGGGGCCTCTAGTTTAGCCAGAAAATGGACTTTTATGTTTTCATTCAAAAATCGATTTTTGATGGGGAATAAAAGTGATCACAGATTTTCATTGTTTTTGCCCTGGGGCCTCTAGTTTAGCCAGAAAATGGACTTTTATGTTTTCATTCAAAAATCGATTTTTGATGGAGAATAAAAGTGATCACAGATTTTCATTGTTTTTGCCCTGGGGCCTCTAGTTTAGCCAGAAAATGGACTTTTATGTTTTCACTCAAAAATCCATTTTCTATGGAGAATAAAAGTGATCACAGATTTTCATTGTTTTTGCCCTGGGGCCTCTAGTTTAGCCAGAAAATGGACTTTTATGTTTTCACTCAAAATCGATTTTCTATGGAGAATAAAAGTGATCACAGATTTTCATTGTTTTTGCCCTGGGGCCTCTAGTTTAGCCAGAAAATGGACTTTTATGTTTTCACTCAAAAATCCATTTTCTATGGAGAATAAAAGTGATCACAGATTTTCATTGTTTTTGCCCTGGGGCCTCTAGTTTAGCCAGAAAATGGACTTTTATGTTTTCACTCTAAAATCATTCAAAATCGATTTTTGATGGGGAATAAAAGTGATCACAGATTTTCATTGTTTTTGCCCTGGGGCCTCTAGTTTAGCCAGAAAATGGACTTTTATGTTTTCACTCAAAAATCCATTTTCTATGGAGAATAAAAGTGATCACAGATTTTCATTGTTTTTGCCCTGGGGCCTCTAGTTTAGCCAGAAAATGGACTTTTATGTTTTCACTTCAAAAATCGATTTTTGATGGGGAATAAAAGTGATCACAGATTTTCATTGTTTTTGCCCTGTGGCTTCTAGTTTAGCCAGAAAATGGACTTTTATGTTTTCACTCTAAAATCGAGTTTTGATGGAGAATAAAAGTGATCACAGATTTTCATTGTTTTTGCCCTGGGGCCTCTAGTTTAGCCAGAAAATGGACTTTTATGTTTTCATTCTAAAATCGATTTTTGATGGGGAATAAAAGTGATCACAGATTTTCATTGTTTTTGCCCTGGGGCTTCTATTTTAGCCAGAAAATGGACTTTTATGTTTTCAGTCTAAAATCGAGTTTTGATGGAGAATAAAAGTGATCACAGATTTTCATTGTTTTTGCCCTGGGGCCTCTAGTTTAGCCAGAAAATGGACTTTTATGTTTTCACTCAAAAATCGATTTTCTATGGAGAATAAAAGTGATCACAGATTTTCATTGTTTTTGCCCTGGGGCCTCTAGTTTAGCCAGAAAATGGACTTTTATGTTTTCATTCAAAAATCGATTTTTGATGGGGAATAAAAGTGATCACAGATTTTCATTGTTTTTGCCCTGGGGCCTCTAGTTTAGCCAGAAAATGGACTTTTATGTTTTCACTCAAAAATCGATTTTCTATGGAGAATAAAAGTGATCACAGATTTTCATTGTTTTTGCCCTGGGGCCTTCTAGTTTAGCCAGAAAATGGACTTTTATGTTTTCACTCTAAAATCGAGTTTTGATGGAGAATAAAAGTGATCACAGATTTTCATTGTTTTTGCCCTGGGGCCTCTAGTTTAGCCAGAAAATGGACTTTTATGTTTTCATTCTAAAATCGATTTTTGATGGAGAATAAAAGTGATCACAGATTTTCATTGTTTTTGCCCTGGGGCTTCTAGTTTAGCCAGAAAATGGACTTTTATGTTTTCACTCTAAAATCGAGTTTTGATGGAGAATAAAAGTGATCACAGATTTTCATTGTTTTTGCCCTGGGGCCTCTAGTTTAGCCAGAAAATGGACTTTTATGTTTTCACTCAAAAATCGATTTTCTATGGAGAATAAAAGTGATCACAGATTTTCATTGTTTTTGCCCTGGGGCCTCTAGTTTAGCCAGAAAATGGACTTTTATGTTTTCATTCAAAAATCGATTTTTGATGGGGAATAAAAGTGATCACAGATTTTCATTGTTTTTGCCCTGGGGCCTCTAGTTTAGCCAGAAAATGGACTTTTATGTTTTCACTCAAAAATCGATTTTCTATGGAGAATAAAAGTGATCACAGATTTTCATTGTTTTTGCCCTGGGGCCTCTAGTTTAGCCAGAAAATGGACTTTTATGTTTTCATTCAAAAATCGATTTTTGATGGGGAATAAAAGTGATCACAGATTTTCATTGTTTTTGCCCTGGGGCTTCTAGTTTAGCCAGAAAATGGACTTTTATGTTTTCACTCTAAAATCGAGTTTTGATGGAGAATAAAAGTGATCACAGATTTTCAATTGTTTTTGCCCTGGGGCCTCTAGTTTAGCCAGAAAATGGGGGACTTTTCTGTTTTCACTCTAAAATCGATTTTTGAGTGGGGAATAAAAGTGATCACAGATTTTCAATTGTTTTTTTTGCTCATGGGGCCTCTAGTTTAGCCAGAAATGGACTTTTATGTTTTCAATCTAAAATCGATTTTGATGGGATGAAAAGGAAAAGATCATTTTTTTGTGGCCTCTAGTTGCAAAAATACTTTATGTTTCAAAATCGATTTTGATGGGGATATAAAGTGTCACAGATTTTCATTGTTTTTGCCCTGGGCCTCTAGTTTAGCCAGAAAATGGACTTTTATGTTTTCACTCAAAATCGAGTTTTGATGGAGAATAAAAGTGATCACAGATTTTCATTGTTTTTGCCCTGGGGCCTCTAGTTTAGCCAGAAAATGGACTTTTATGTTTTCACTCTAAAATCGATTTTTGATGGGAATAAAAGTGATCACAGATTCATTGTTTTTGCCCTGGGCTTCTAGTTTAGCCAGAAAATGGACTTTTATGTTTTTACTCTAAAATCGAGTTTTGATGGAGAATAAAAGTGATCACAGATTTTCATTGTTTTTGCCCTGGGGCCTCTAGTTTAGCCAGAAAATGGACTTTTATGTTTTCATTCTAAAATCGATTTTTGATGGGGAATAAAAGTGATCACAGATTTTCATTGTTTTTGCCCTGGGGCTTCTATTTTAGCCAGAAAATGGACTTTTATGTTTTCAGTCTAAAATCGAGTTTTGATGGAGAATAAAAGTGATCACAGATTTTCATTGTTTTTGCCCTGGGGCCTCTAGTTTAGCCAGAAAATGGACTTTTATGTTTTCACTCAAAAATCGATTTTCTATGGAGAATAAAAGTGATCACAGATTTTCATTGTTTTTGCCCTGGGGCCTCTAGTTTAGCCAGAAAATGGACTTTTATGTTTTCATTCAAAAATCGATTTTTGATGGGGAATAAAAGTGATCACAGATTTTCATTGTTTTTGCCCTGGGGCCTCTAGTTTAGCCAGAAAATGGACTTTTATGTTTTCACTCAAAAATCGATTTTCTATGGAGAATAAAAGTGATCACAGATTTTCATTGTTTTTGCCCTGGGGCCTCTAGTTTAGCCAGAAAATGGACTTTTATGTTTTCACTCTAAATCATTCACAAATCGATTTTTGATGGGAATAAAAGTGATCACAGATTTTCATTGTTTTTGCCCTGTGGCTTCTAGTTTAGCCAGAAAATGGACTTTTATGTTTTCACTCTAAAATCGAGTTTTGATGGAGAATAAAAGTGATCACAGATTTTCATTGTTTTTGCCCTGGGGCCTCTAGTTTAGCCAGAAAATGGACTTTTATGTTTTCATTCTAAAATCGATTTTTGATGGGGAATAAAAGTGATCACAGATTTTCATTGTTTTTGCCCTGGGGCTTCTAGTCTAGCCAGAAAATGGACTTTTATGTTTTCACTCTAAAATCGAGTTTTGATGGAGAATAAAAGTGATCACAGATTTTCATTGTTTTTGCCCTGGGGCCTCTAGTTTAGCCAGAAAATGGACTTTTATGTTTTCATTCTAAAATCGATTTTTGATGGGGAATAAAAGTGATCACAGATTTTCATTGTTTTTGCCCTGGGGCTTCTAGTTTAGCCAGAAAATGGACTTTTATGTTTTCACTCTAAAATCGAGTTTTGATGGAGAATAAAAGTGATCACAGATTTTCATTGTTTTTGCCCTGGGGCCTCTAGTTTAGCCAGAAAATGGACTTTTATGTTTTCACTCAAAAATCCGATTTTCTATGGAGAATAAAAGTGATCACAGATTTTCATTGTTTTTGCCCTGGGGCCTCTAGTTAGCCAGAAAATGGACTTTTATGTTTTCATTCAAAATCGATTTTTGATGGGGAATAAAAGTGATCACAGATTTTCATTGTTTTTGCCCTGGGGCCTCTAGTTTAGCCAGAAAATGGACTTTTATGTTTTCACTCAAAATCGATTTTCTATGGAGAATAAAAGTGATCACAGATTTTCATTGTTTTTGCCCTGGGGCTTCTAGTTTAGCCAGAAAATGGACTTTTATGTTTTCACTTCTAAAATCGAGTTTTGATGGAGAATAAAAGTGATCACAGATTTTCATTGTTTTTGCCCTGGGGCCTCTAGTTTAGCCAGAAAATGGACTTTTATGTTTTCACTCAAAAATCGATTTTCTATGGAGAATAAAAGTGATCACAGATTTTCATTGTTTTTGCCCTGGGGCCTCTAGTTTAGCCAGAAAATGGACTTTTATGTTTTCACTCAAAAATCGATTTTTGATGGGGAATAAAAGTGATCACAGATTTTCATTGTTTTTGCCCTGGGGCCTCTAGTTTAGCCAGAAAATGGACTTTTATGTTTTCACTCAAAAATCGATTTTCTATGGAGAATAAAAGTGATCACAGATTTTCATTGTTTTTGCCCTGGGGCCTCTAGTTTAGCCAGAAAATGGACTTTTATGTTTTCATTCTAAAATCGATTTTTGATGGGGAATAAAAGTGATCACAGATTTTCATTGTTTTTGCCCTGGGGCTTCTAGTTTAGCCAGAAAATGGACTTTTATGTTTTCACTCTAAAATCGAGTTTTGATGGAGAATAAAAGTGATCACAGATTTTCATTGTTTTTGCCCTGGGGCCTCTAGTTTAGCCAGAAAATGGACTTTTATGTTTTCACTTCTAAAATCGATTTTTGATGGGGAATAAAAGTGATCACAGATTTTCATTGTTTTTGCCCTGGGGCCTCTAGTTTAGCCAGAAAATGGACTTTTATGTTTTCACTCAAAATCCATTTTCTATGGGGAATAAAAGTGATCACAGATTTTCATTGTTTTTGCCCTGGGGCCTCTAGTTTAGCCAGAAAATGGACTTTTATGTTTTCATTCAAAATCGATTTTCTATGGAGAATAAAAGTGATCACAGATTTTCATTGTTTTTGCCCTGGGGCCTCTAGTTTAGCCAGAAAATGGACTTTTATGTTTTCACTCTAAAATCATTCAAATCGATTTTTGATGGGAATAAAAGTGATCACAGATTTTCATTGTTTTTGCCCTGGGGCTTCTAGTTTAGCAGAAAATGGACTTTTTATGTTTTCACTCTAAAATCGAGTTTTGATGGGAATAAAAGTGATCACAGATTTTCACTTGTTTTTGCCCTGGGGCCTCTAGTTTAGCCAGAAAATGGACTTTTATGTTTTCACTCTAAAATCCGATTTTCTATGGAGAATAAAAGTGATCACAGATTTTCATTGTTTTTGCCCTGGGCCTCTAGTTTAGCCAGAAAATGGACTTTTATGTTTTCACTCTAAAAATCGATTTTTGATGGGGAATAAAAGTGATCACAGATTTTCATTGTTTTTGCCCTGGGGCCTTCTAGTTTAGCCAGAAAATGGACTTTTATGTTTTCACTCTAAAATCGATTTTTGATGGAGAATAAAAGTGATCACAGATCTTCATTGTTTTTGCCCTGGGGCCTCTAGTTAGCCAGAAAATGGACTTTTATGTTTTCATTCTAAAATCGATTTGATGGGATATAAACTGATCACAGATTTTCATTGTTTTTGCCTGGGGCTTCTATTTAGCCAGAAAATGGACTTTTATGTTTTCACTCTAAAATCGAGTTTTGATGGAGAATAAAAGTGATCACAGATTTTCATTGTT
>NW_023994647.1:0-62500 GCF_015586225.1 Lucilia sericata
GACAGGGAGCTGCTGTCATTTGAGAGTCATAGACGGCTGAGAAGAACGGAAACACTGGATTTTAAAGATTTTAATAATTATTGAAAATTATTTAAATTATTTAAAAAAGTATAATGAAAATATTAAAAAATTGTCGTCCTGAAAAATAAAAAAACTATTCAGTAAATATATTTTAATAAATTTGTATATCCTTAAAACATTGAAGTCCTTTAAAAAGGAGAAAAAATTACCTCTAGTATCATATGTATGTATATGGTCTCGTTCAATTGTAAAATTGTATTGAATTGCCAAACTAGGAACATAACCATTAATTTAAAACCAAGAATAATGAAATCGGATTAGTAGTTTAGAAAATAAACTTAAATAAACTTAAACTTCATTCTTCAAAAATTTAATTTTAGGACTTCGCTAAAACGTAACAAACTTAAGAATTTTGGAGAACTTAATGCAAAGATCGTATGTTCGAAATTGCATTTTTTGTTCGAAATTTTTAAAAATTACCCACATTGATATAAACATCAAGAAAATTTTCGGAATAGGTCCCTTAATGGGTCCAAATAATTCAATAATTCTGTCAAACATGTTTTCAAGAAGTTTCCTATTTAAAATCAACAATATCCGCCCGTAAATAACATAGCATAAATTAGAGACAACCTCTGAAAATTTCATCAAAAAAAGAACAAAGAAGCAACAACAACATTGCTTATTGAAAAAAATATATGTATCTATATATATGGATGTTTGTTGGTTTTATTTATGCTTTGCATATTTTGTTTTTTGGACCGATCCTCATGAAACTCGGTAGAGAGTTACATATATAAGAATTGTTTATGTTGAATTTCGTTGTTATACAGAATTTTTGAAGATTAATGTTAAAGTTATTTTCTTGCCATTCTTTACAGTATACTTTTGATGTACCAACTTGTCCAAATCACGATTGTTGCTTAATATATATGCAAGGCTGTTTTAACTGTATGTCCGGAGGCCTATTTAAAATCAAATTTAGATATTGCGCTTTTTATTTATTTTTAAAAAATTTAATTACAATTGAAAATTATAATTAAAATAAAGTATAAAGCACTAGTTGCTTTGGGTTTCGGCTTTAGTTGTATGCAAAAATGATAAACTAAAGATTATGTCTTGCGCATGATTTACCGTATATGACGTAGTTCTTCCCTTTTCAAGGTTTCCAAATATGTTACAAGTGTAGAAATTACAATTTCTTGAAAAATTCTAATGTATATTATCAAAGTTGGTAACCCTGCAATTTAATTTACTTTGACGGTTTAGAAAAACATATAACATCAGTTCTGGAAAAATATAAAGAATTTCGCATTGAATTTATTCAAATAAAATAATAAATAAGTGTAGTGAAGTGCGGTAAAAAGGATCCAGAACATAGAAAAATTAAATCAAAATTTAGAGGAAAAAACATAAACATGGAGTGAACAGTGGACAAATGTAATCAAAATTAATATTTTAAAAAAAACGAGTGAAAAAAATTTTACATAGTGCCTTTTTTTATATATATTTTTATACTTTTTAGTATTTAAACTACTATTAAATATTTTTTACAAAAGAAATTGTACTAAATAAATAAATTTATGAAAAGAATGGTTACCATCTATTAATTTTTAGATAAAATAATAAATTGTCCCACTGATATATTTATAGCTGAAAATTATTAACCAATAGGAACACAGATTGTGTGACGTCAGAGCTCCTATACGCGCAGAAAGTTTTAATTGTGTTCGCCTGACGACGTAATCTTTAGTTTATCATTCTTGGTGTAGAGTTTAAAATCTATATATAAAAATGAAAGTGTGTTTGTATGTATGTTTGTATGTATGTATGTATGTCTGTTGTATGTATGTATGTATGTATGTATGTAGTATGTATGTATGTATGTGTATGTATGTATGTCTGTATGTATGTATGTATGTCGTATGTCTGTATGTATGTATGTATGCTGTATGTCTGTGTCTGTCTGTATGTCGTATGTATGTCTGTATGTATTTTGTATGTCTGTATGTTTGTTTCTTTGTTTGTGCTTTATAGCGCTAAACGGCTGAACCGATTTTCCTGAAATTTTCACAGTTTCTTCCTGTATGTCTGGAAGGAACTATAGGCTACTTTTTGTTGAAATTTCATGTGGGCGACGTGCCACGCCCATATTAAGAAAATATTAAATTAGTATATCTGAGATAATATAATAGTTAGAGTCTTCAAATTTTGTCGGAGCAACTTTAGTATCAATATAATTATTTAAGACCAAAAGTGGGCGGATTAGCATTAGGGGGCGTTGCACCTCCCATATAAATTAAATACAAGAATTCGTTTATCTTGGAAACTATTACAGTTAGAATATTAAAAATTTGCACGAGTAACTTTAATATCCATGTAAACATTTTGGGAAATAAATTGGCGGACTACCCATGAGGGGAGCAGTACCTCCCATATTAATAAAATACAAAAATTGGTTTATCTGGGAAACTAATAGAACTAAATTCTTCAAATTTTGCACTAAGAACTTAAATATTCATCTGAACATATTTTAGAAAAAAGAGCGGAAATTCGTCATGGGGAGCTTGGAGCCCCCATATAAATTAAATAGGTAATTATTATCTGAGAAACTATTGAGCTAGAATCTATATATATAAAAATGAAAGTGTGTATGTATATGTATGTATGTATGTATGTATGTATGTATGTATGTATGTATGTATGTATGTATGTCTGTATGTATGTATGTATGTAGTATGTTGTAGTATGTCTGTATGTATGTCTGTCTGTCTGTATGTCTGTCTGTCTGTCTGTCTGTCTTTCTGTCTGTCTGTCTGTATGTCTGTCTGTCTGTCTGTCTGTCTGTCTGTCTGTATGTCTGTCTGTCTGTCTGTATGTATGTATCTGTCTGTCTGTATGTATGTATGTATGTCTGTTGTTTGTTTGTGCTTTCAGACTGCTCGGCTGGCCCTTTTCCTGCTTTTCACAGTTTCTTCCTGTATTTCTGGAAGTAACTGTGGCTCCTTTTTATGTTGAAACTAGCTAAACCCGGCGTGCTTTGCTACTCCTGTCGATATAAAATAAAAAATTTTCAAAATATATTGATATGCATTTTTTGTTTATAAAAATTTTATTAATATTTGTTTGTCACTATCCAAAACATAAAGTAATAAGACAAAGAAAGTTCGATATTTAAAGTATTTTATTAATTAATGATATTTATGTACATATATTATTTCTTAATATTATTTCTTACAAGGAGGATTTTATTTCATTGATGCGCGCAGGAGGAACCGGAGAAACCTTTCTCATCTCATTAATTTTAGCTAAAGTTCGATCACAAAGAATATTGCCTTAGCCATTGCGTCATCAGGTATTGCAGCAACACTTTTAGATTATGCACTCAAATTACCGTTGAAAACACAATTTTCTGAAGATTATACATGTAATGTTAAGAAAAATTCTTCAATGGGTAAAATCCTGCAAACATATAAAATAATAGTGTGGAATAAATGCACCATGGCCCACAAAAAATCCTTAGAAGCGCTTGATCGCACTTTAAAGGACATGAGAAGTAATTCTAATTTATTTGGAGGTGCATTAATTCTTTTAGCGGGTGATTTTCGCCAGACACTTCCTGTGATACCTGGTTCAACCGGCTGATGAACTCAATGCTTGCCTAAAATCATCATATCTCTGGCAACATGTTCACACGTTAAAATTAACAACAAAACAATTGCTGGATTTAGGAAATGGAAAAATGACAATTGAGCCAACCACAAATTGTGTAAAGTTTCCCTCTAACTTTTGTAGGATCACACAATCAAAGAAAGAGTTAATATATTGTGTTTTTCCAAATCTTCAACGTAATTTCAAAAATAGGCAGTGGTTATGTGAGCGTGCTTTACTGGCACCCAAAAACATTGACGTTAATTGTATCAATAATATTATTTTGAATAGAATCGATGGTAATTTAAAAACATATAAATCCATCGATACTGTTACAAATAATGATGATGTCGTCAATGTATCCCCACGAATTGAAGTTGAAAATTGGCGTTCCAATTATTTTATTGCGAAATATTGATCCACCACGTCTTTGTAATGGTACTCGATTAACAGTTAAAAAATTAATGAACAACTTAATCGAAGCAACGATTACAACTGGCCAATATAAAGGAACGGATGTCTTACTACCTCGGATCTCAATAAATGCAACACTTTAAACGGTTGCAATTTCCTACACGTTTGGCATTCGCGATGACAATAAACAAATTTCAGGGTTTCAAAATCCATGCTTCTCACATGGTCAGCTTTATGTTGCATGCTCGCGAGTTGAGAAACCTTCAGATTTGTATATCTACGCGCCTGAGGGAAAACGAAAAATATTGTATATCCCAAGGCTTTAGAATAGGAAATAATTATTAAGAAAAATTTTAATTGTAAATATTAAGTCAATTATTTTCGTAATTTTGTAATATTTTGTAAATTTATGCTAATGAATAGGAATAAGAAATAATTATTAAGAAATAATATATGTACATAAATATCATTAATTAATAAAATACTTTAAATATCAAACTTTCTTTGTCTTATTACTTTATGGTTTTGGATAGTGACAAACAAATATTAATAAAATTTTTATAACAAACAAGTTAGAGTGCTATATTCGGCTGAGCCGAATCTTAAATACCCTCCACCAGCTACTTTTATATTAATACTTTTCTAATTGATCAAATATTTGTAGAAATAATTTTTCTCATGTCTTAAATAGAAAAATACCAAGATTTAAACAACTTAAATCTATTACGATTCCAAGATTAATTGAACATTACAAACGCCATTTTCTTTTATATTTTTATAGCGCTTAGCAATATTTAGTAATTTGTATGTATGCATGTGTGTGTGAAAGATTTAAGGATTTTCAAAATACATATATATAATTTTGTTCTACACAAATTGATAATGCAACTAGTTAAACACGGCTAAAGCGCTTTTAGGGGCAGGACCTACTATGTGAGATATGACCAAATATAGACCGATCGTAAAAAATTCTGTAAGCTAAATTTCTGTACATAAAAGCTATATTTCAGTCAAATTTTGTATCTATATCATAATTAAGTAATAAGTAATGTGTGTTTAAGTGATTTTCTGAAGGGAACCTTGTATGGGACCGAGCGTATATTATGAACCGATCGTGAAAAAATCTTGAAATAGAATTTTTGTATACAAAACTAATATTTGTGCCAAATTTTGTATCAATAGCTTTCTTTGGTAATGAGTAATGTGCGTTTAAGAGATTTTCGTAAAAGGACCTTGTATGGGAGCTATGACCAATTATGTATATAAAGACAAAATTTTAAAATTATGTATCTACATCATTATTTGGTAATAAATACTGTGCATTTAAGTGATTTTCTGGAGAGGTCCTTGTATGAGAGCTATGACCAAATATGGACCGATCGTAAAACAATTTTATAGTGTAATTTATGTATATAAGAGCAATGATTTTGCTAAATGTATGGATATCAATATTTGGTAATTAGTTATGTGCGTTTAAGTGATTTTCGGGAGTGAACCTTGTATAGAACTATGACCAAGGATATACCGATCGTTAAAAAATTTTACATTTATGTGTACAAAAATCGTATTTATGTATAAAAATAGTATTTATTTATATCACTATTTGGTAATGAGTTATGTGCCTTTAAGTGTTTTTTCTGTAGCAGCTGTGACAATTTCACAGTAATATTTCCCTGTATATGAGCAATACTTCTGCCAAACTTTATATGGATATCTTAATTTAGTAATGAGTTATGTGCGTTTAAGTGATTTTCGGGAGGGGACTTTGTATGGGAGCTATGAACAGTTATGGTCCGATCGCAAAAAACTTTCGTAGTAATATTTCTGTATATGTGAGCTATACTTGTACCAAATTTTATATGGATATCCTAATTTAGTAATGAGTTATGTGCGTTTAAGTGATTTGGGAAGGGGACCTTGTATGGGAGCTATGACCAATTATGAACCGATCGGAAAAAAATTTCACAGTAATATTTTTGTGCATTTGAGTAATACTTATACCAGATTTGATATGGATATTTTAATTTTGTGATGAGTTATGTGCGTTTAAGTGATATTCGGGAGGGGACCTTGTATGGCAGCTATGCCCAATTATCTACCGATCGGAAAAAACTTTCACAGTAATATTTTTATGCATACGGGCAATACTTATACCAAATTTTATATGGATATCTTAATTTAATAATGAGTTATACGCGTTTAAGTGATTTTCGGGAGGGGACCTTGTATGGGAGCTATGACCAATTATGGACCAATCGGAAAAAACTTTCACAGTAATTTTATATGGATATCTTAATTTAATGAGTTATACGCGTTTAAGTGACTTTGGGAGTGGACCTTGTATGGGAGCTATGACCAATTATGGACCAATCGGAAAAAACTTTCACAGTAATATTTTTATGCATATGAGTAATACTTGTACCAAATTTTATATGGATATCTTAATTTAGTAATGAGTTATGCGCATTTAAGTGATTTTCGGGAGGGTACCTTGTATGGGAGCTATGACCAATTATGGACCGATCGGAAAAAACTTTCACAGTAATATTTCTATGCATATGAGTAATACTTGTACCAAATTTTATATGGATATCTTAATTTAGTAATGAGTTATGCGCGTTTAAGTGATTTTCGGGAGGGGACCTTGTATGGGAGCAATGACCAATTTTGGACCGATCGGAAAAAACTTTCACAGTAATATTTTTATGCATACGGGCATACTTATACTTTACCAAATTTTATATGGATATCTTAATTTATTAATGAGTTATGTGCGTTTAAGTGATTTTCGGGAGGGGACCTTGTATGGGAGCTATGACCAATTTGGACCGATCGGAAAAAACTTTCACAGTAATATTTTTATGCATACGGGCAATACTTCTATCTACAAATTTATATATAGATATCTTAATTTAGTAATGAGTTATGCGCATTTAAGTGATTTTCGGGAGGGTACCTTGTATGGGAGCTATGACCAATATGGACCGATCGGAAAAAACTTTCACAGTAATATTTCTATGCATATGAGTAATACTTGTACCAAATTTTATATTTATATCTTAATTTAGTAATGAGTTATGCGCGTTTAAGTGATTTTCGGGAGGGTACCTTGTATGGGAGCTATGACCAATTTTAGATCGATCGGAAAAAACTTTCAACACACAGCAATATTTCTAGGCATACGGGCAATACTTGTACCAAAGTTTATATGGATATCTTAATTTAGTAATGAGTTATGCGCGTTTAAGTGATTTTCGGGAGGGGACCTTGTATGGGAGCTATGACCAATTATGGACCGATCGGAAAAAACTTTCACAGTAATATTTCTATGCATATGAGTAATACTTGTACCAAATTTTATATGGATATCTTAATTTAGTAATGAGTTATGCGCGTTTAAGTGATTTTCGGGAGGGGACCTTGTTGGGAGCAATGACCAATTTTGGACCGATCGGAAAAAACTTTCACAGTAATATTTTTATGCATACGGGCAACTTATACCAAATTTTATATGGATATCTTAATTTATTAATGAGTTATGTGCGTTTAAGTGATTTTCGGGAGGGGACCTTGTATGGGAGCTATGACCAATTTTGGACCGATCGGAAAAAACTTTCACAGTAATATTTTTTATGCATACGGGCAATACTTCTACCAAATTTTATATAGATATCTTAATTTAGTAATGAGTTATGCGCATTTAAGTGATTTTCGGGAGGGTACCTTGTATGGGAGCTATGACCAATTATGGACCGATCGGAAAAAACTTTCACAGTAATATTTCTATGCATATGAGTAATACTTGTACCAAATTTTATATTTATATCTTAATTTAGTAATGAGTTATGCGCGTTTAAGTGATTTTCGGAGGGTACCTTGTATGGGAGCTATGACCAATTTTAGATCGATCGGAAAAAACTTTCACAGCAATATTTCTAGGCATACGGGCAATACTTGTACCAAAGTTTATATGATTTTCGAGAGGGGACCTTGTATGGGAGCTATGACCAATTATGGACCGATCCAGAAAATTTATTCTCTGAATGAATTCTATTGACAAAACATTTTAATCTGTAAAATTTTGTGAAGAAATCTTCATTGTGACGGTAGTTACTTTTGTATGGGAGGTATATGAAATTGTGGACCGATTCTAGCAATTTTCAGCAGGGACCAAGATCTTACGTAGAAAAATGTATGGTGATTTTCATGGAATTATCTTGCATAGTTTTCAAGAAAATTACATCAGAATGTGTAAAAAATGCTTATTTTTTTCGAGGTTGTTTTAAATTTTGATTCATAACTTTTCCCGATGTGAGCCGATTTTGCTCATTTTCAATACCAAACTGTACCGGATAATAATGAATGTTTTGGGTGAATTTGGTTAAATTATATTGCTTCGTTTTAACGTGAGCGTGTTTTACACAGAAAGACAGACGGACGGACGGACAGACGGACATAGCTAAATCGACTCAGAATTTCATAAGGACCAGAATATATATACTTTGTTGGGTCTCAGATGAATATTTCTTGGTGTTACACACGGAATGACAAACTTATATATACCCTCTATCACCACTGATGGTGGTGGAGGGTATAAAAATGTATATGAATATCTATCTATATATATAAAAATGAAAGTGTGTTTGTATGTATGTATGTATGTATGTATGTATGTATGTATGTATGTATGTATGTATGTTGTATGTCTGTATGTATGTATGTATGTTGTATGTGTATGTATGTTGTATGTATGTCTGTATGTATGTATGTATGTATGTATGTATGTATGTATGTATGTATGTATGTATGTATGTGTATGTATGTATGTATGTATCTGTATGTCTGTATGTATGTCTGTCTGTATGTCTGTGTTTGTATGTAGTATGTATGTATGTATGTATGTATGTATGTCTGTATGTATGTATGTATGTATGTATGTATGTATGTATGTATGTATGTATGTATGTATGTATGTATGTATGTCTGTATGTATGTATGTATGTAGTATGTATGTATGTATGTATGTATGTATGTATGTATGTATGTATGTATGTATGTTGTATGTTTGTTTGTTGTTTGTGCTTTATAGACTGCTAAACGGCTGAAACCGATTTTCCTGAAATTTTCACAGTTTCTTCCTGTATGTCTGGAAGGAACTATAGGCTACTTTTTATGTTGAAATTTCATGTGGGCGACGTGCCACGCCCATATTAAGAAAATATTAAATTAGATATCTGAGATAATATAATAGTTAGAGTCTTAAAATTTTGTCGGAGCAACTTTAGTATCAATATAATTATTTAAGACAAAAAGTGGGCGGATTAGCATTAGGGGGCGTGGCACCTCCCATATAAATTAAATACAAGAATTCGTTTATCTTGGAAACTATTACAGTTAGAATATTAAAAATTTGCACGAGTAACTTAATATCCATATAAACATTTTGGGAAATATATTGGCGGACTACCCATGAGGGGAGCAGTACCTCCATATTAATAAAATACAAAAATTGGTTTTCTGGGAAACTGATAGAACTAAATTCTTCAAATTTTGCATTAAGAAACTTAAATATTCATCTATATATATAAAAAAATGAAAGTGTGTTTGTTTGTATATGTATGTATGTATGTATGTATGTTGTATGTCTGTATGTATGTATGTATGTATGTATGTATGTATGTATGTATGTATGTATGTGTCTGTATGTATGTATGTATGTATGTCTATGTATGTTGTATGTATGTATGTCGTATGTATGTTGTCTGTATGTATGTATGTATGTATGTATGTCTGTCTGTATGTATGTATGTCTGTTGTCTGTCTGTCTGTCTGTTGTCTGTCTGTCTGTCTGTCTGTCTGTCTGTCTGTCTGTCTGTCTGTCTGTCTGTCCTGTCTGTCTGTCTCTTTCTGTCTGTCTTTCTGTCTGTCTGTTGTCTGCTGTCTGTCTGTCTGTCTGTCTGTCTGTATGTCTTCTGTCTGTCTGTCTGTCTGTCTGTATGTCTGTCTGTTCTGTCTGTCTGTCTGTCTGTCTGTCTGTATGCTGTCTGTCTTTCTGTCTGTCTTCTGTCTGTCCTGTCTGTCTGTCTGTCTGTCCCTGTCTGTCTGTCTGGTCTGTCCTGTCGGTCTGTCTGTCTGTCTGTCTGTCTGTCCTGTCTGTCTTTCTGTCTTTTCTGTCGTCTGTCTGTCTGTCTGTTGCCTGTCTGTCTGTATGTCTGTCTGTCTGTCTGTCTGTCTGTCCGTGTCTGTCTGTCCTGTCTGTCTGTCTGTAGTATGTCATGTATGTATGTATGTATGTATGTATGTATTTATGTATGTATGTATGTATGTATGTATGTATGTATGTAATGTATGTATGTATGTATGTATGTATGTTTATGTATATATGTATGTATGTATGTATGTTTGTTGTTGTTGTTTGTGCTTTATAGACTGCTAAACGGCTGGACCAATTTTCCTGAAATTTTCACAGTTTCTTCCTGTACTTCTGGAAGGAACTATAGGCTACTTTTTATGTTGAAACTAGCTAAAACCCGGCGTGCTTTGCTACTCCTGACGATATAAAATAAAAAATTTTCAAAATATATTGATATGCATTTTTTGTTTATAAAAATTTTATTAATATTTGTTTGTCACTATCCAAAAACATAAATAATAAGACAAAGAAAGTTCGATATTTAATGTATTTTATTAATTAATGATATTTATGTACATATTTTATTTCTTAATAATTATTTCTTACAAGGAGGATTTTATTTCATTGATGCGCCAGGAGGAACCGGAGAAACCTTTCTCATCTCATTAATTTTAGCTAAAGTTCGATCGCAAAAGAATATTGCCTTAGCCATTGCGTCATCAGGTATTGCAGCAACACTTTTAGATTATGCACTCAAATTACCGTTGAAAACACAATTTTCTGAAGATTATACATGTAATGTTAAGAAAAATTCTTCAATAGGTAAAATCCTGCAAACATATAAAATAATAGTGTGGAATAAATGCACCATGGCCCACAAAAAATCCTTAGAAGCGCTTGATCGCACTTTAAAGGACATGAGAAGTAATTCTAATTTATTTGGAGGTGCATTAATTCTTTTAGCGGGTGATTTTCGCCAGACACTTCCTGTGATACCTGGTTCAACACCGGCTGATGAACTCAATGCTTGCCTAAAATCATCATATCTCTGGCAACATGTTCACACGTTAAAATTAACAACAAAACAATTGCTGGATTTAGGAAATGGAAAAATGACAATTGAGCCAACCACAAATCGTGTAAAGTTTCCCTCTAACTTTTGTAGGATCACACAATCAAAGAAAGAGTTAATATATTGTGTTTTTCCAAATCTTCAACGTAATTTCAAAAATAGGCAGTGGTTATGTGAGCGTGCTTTACTGGCACCCAAAAACATTGACGTTAATTGTATCAATAATATTATTTTGAATAGAACTGATGGTAATTTAAAAACATATAAATCCATCGATACTGTTACAAATAATGATGATGTCGTCAATGTATCCCCACGAATTGAAGTTGAAAATTGGCGTTCCACTTATTTTATTGCGAAATATTGATCCACCACGTCTTTGTAATGGTACTCGATTAACAGTTAAAAAATTAATGAACAACTTAATCGAAGCAACGATTACAACTGGCCAATATAAAGGAACGGATGTCTTACTACCTCGGATCTCAATGACAACATCGGAAATGCCATTCGACTTTAAACGGTTGCAATTTCCTACACGTTTGGCATTCGCGATGACAATAAACAAATTTCAGGGTCAATCTCTGCAAGTGTGTGGAATAAATCTCGAAAATCCATGCTTCTCACATGGTCAGCTTTATGTTGCATGCTCGCGAGTTGAGAAACCTTCAGATTTGTATATCTACGCGCCTGAGGGGAAAACGAAAAATATTGTATATCCCAAGGCTTTAGAATAGGAAATAATTATTAAGAAAAATTTTAATTGTAAATATTAAGTCAATTATATTTTCGTAATTTTGTAATATTTTGTAAATTTATGCTAATGAATAGAAATAAGAAATAATTATTAAGAAATAATATATGTACATAAATATCATTAATTAATAAAATACTTTAAATATCAAACTTTCTTTGTCTTATTACTTTATGGTTTTCGTTGATAGAGAATTTTTTGATTTTACTGGATATTTTTCGCCAGTAAAAAAATCCAACATACATATATTCACAACATATGCTTGATTTATGAATATGTAAACAAATCAAAGAAATCGAAAATTTGGTAAATTTTACATTTTTTGAAAGAACTATATAAATTAATAACACACGAATATTAAAAAATTATTTGTAATTAGATTTATTTTAATTTTATTTATCATAATTTAGTTTTTAAAAGAGTTAATTTGTTGTGAAAAATCATAATTGAGATTTCAGCAAAAGGGCATTACTAATCTTTGTTTATAAACAAAAACTTGCAATTTTTTTTTAAAAATTACTCTCTATCATAAAGTTACTGAACAGACCTATTATTGCGAGCGATATCATAAGTACCTACAGCTTACGTACTTATAATTTTTATACCCTCCACCACCATCAGTGGTGATAGAGGGTATATATAAGTTTGTCATTCCGTTTGTAACACCGAGAAATATTCTTGGTCCTTATGAAATTCTGAGTCGATTTAGATATGTCGGTCTGTCTGTCTGTCTGTATAAAACACGCTCACGTTAAAACGAAGCAACGGAACTTTATGAAATTCACCCAAAATATACACTGACATTCTAAGCAGTTTGGTATTGAAGATCAACAAGATCGGTGAAATAGGGTCAGAGTTATGAGTAAAAATTTGAGACAACCTCAAAAAAATTGTGCTTTTTCATATATTTATTTGTATTTTTTACAAAAATTACTGCAGATAAATTGATGAATTTTGTCAGAGATATAACTCTTGGTGCCAGGATCAACATTGTTAAAAATCGGAAAGATCGGTTTACAATTACATATACCTCCCATACAAATGTACATATTCCCCGAAATAAATTTATTGTTAATTACTTCCGAAATAATGCCGATATCTTTACGAAATTTTACAAATTCTATGCCAATAGAATTCATATAAAGAAACAATTTTCTGAATCGGTCCATAACTGGTCATAGCTCCCATATAAGGTTACCTTCCGAAAAACTTTTAAACGCACATAACTCATTACCAAATAACGATATTCATACAAACTTTGGCACAAATATTGCTTTTATCTACAGAAATCTTACTGTACATTTTTTCACGATCGGTCCACAATTATGAATAAAAATCTCTCCACCAAATTTTATGTGGATCGGTCTACAATAGACCCTGCCCCCCATATACGATCCCCATCAAAAAACTACTATAATGCTCATTACTGGCTTAAAAATACGAGTACAACGATGAAATTTGACACAAGTAAGTTTCTTACGAGCCAAAACCTCCATAATAAATTATATGTGAATCGGTCTGTAATTGATTCTACCCCTCTATAAGGTCCCCTTCAGAAAATTACTCTAACGCTCATAATTGGCTTAAAAGTACGAGTATAGCGATGAAATTTGACGTAAGCAAATCTATTGTGAACGAAAATCTCTCCACCGAATTTTATGTGGATCGGTCCATAATTGACCCTACCCCCGATATAAGGGCCCCTTCAAAAAATGACTTTAACGTTCATTACTGGCTTATAATACGAGTACAACGATGAAATTCGACATAATTATGCATTTTACGAGCCAAAATCTCTTAACCAAATTTTTTGTGAATCGGTCTATAACTGAGCCTACCTTCCTATAAGGTCCCCTTGAGAAAATTACTCTAACGCTTAAAAGTACGAGTATTGAGATGAAATTCGACATAAGTAAGTTTCTTATCAGCCAAACCCTCTCTACTGACTTTTATGAGAATTGGCATATGATTGATATAAGATCCGCTTCAGAAAATGACTTTAACGCTCAGTTCTGGCTAAAAAATACGAGTAAAGCGATAAAATTCGACACACATAAGTTTTATACGACTTAAAAAATCTAACAAGTTTATGGAGGATCGGTCCATAATTGTCCCTAGCTGCATATAGAGTCCTCTTCAGAAAATTTCTTTAGCGATAATTTCTGGCTTTCAGTTATGAAATTTGATCTTATATAACTTTTATAGGAACTTAAGTCTGTAACTTGCCCTACCCGCCCATATAAGCCTGCCTCCAGAAAATTACTGTAACGCTAATTGCTGACATAAAAATGCGAGTACAGCAATGATATTCGATGTAATCAAGTTCATATGAACCAAAATCGGTCAATAAATTTTGTGAAAAACTGTCAGTTAATTTGATGAGTGATCACGATGTTAGGGGAGCATTGCTTTTATGGCATACGGTTTGATGGTGGGTATATGAGATTCAGCATAGCCGAATATAACATTCTAACTTGTTTTATTTTTATACCCTTCACCTTCGTGAGAAGGGTATATATAAGTTTGTCATTCCGTTTGTAATTTCCGCCATGTCCGTCTGTCTGTGTGTATGTTGAAATCAGTTTTCAAAAGACCCCAGATATATGCAAGATCCGAATTTTCAATAATTCTATCGGAAATACGATCGAATAGAACGCTATTTAAAATCAGCCCATAAATAACGAAGATATGAGTAAAAATCCGAGACCACCTCTGAAACAATACACAGCATCAAACGATAAATTTTTTGTTATTGTAATTTTTTACCTACCATCAAAAAAGATGGGGGTATATTGATTTTGTCATTCCGTTTATAACACATCAAAATATTCGTCATAGACCCACAAAAGTATATATATTCCTTATTAAATTCTAAGCCGATCTAGCCATGTCCATCCGTCCGTCTGTCTGTCTGTTGAAAACACGATAGAGTCCGAACAGAATGAGGTTAAGAGTAAGGTTTGTTTGGTATTGAAAATGGGCTATATTGGTCCAAGTTTTCGGATAGTCCCCATACAAGTGGACCCTCGAAAAATTGCCTTAACGGGCATATATGTTTTAAAAGTGTAACTATTGCGATGAAATTCAACATTAATAAGTTTTATATGAGCCAAAAACTTCCTGCCAAATTTTATGAGGATCGGTCCATAATTATAGCGATGAAATTTGACATAAGTAAGTATCTTAGGAGCCAAAACCTTTCCACAAAATTTTATGTGGATCGGTCCATAATTGACCCTATTCCCTTATATGGGAATACCCATACCATAAAATTACTTTAACGCTCATTACTGGCTTAAAAATTCGAGTATAACAATGAAATTTGACATAAGTAAGTTACTGTCAAGCCAAAACTTCTTTACCAAATTTTATGTGGATCGGTCCATAACTGACCCTACCCCCCATATAAGATCCCCAGCAGAAAATGACTTTAACGCTCATTACTGAGATTCGGCACAGCCGAATATAACACTCTTACTTGTTTTTGTTTAAGTTACGCTGTTATTGGCTAGAAACATGAAATTAAGTATGTAGAGCCTGGATTAGGCAAGAACGCATTCATTTGAGACCCAACAAAGGAACTTTGACATCCTAAGCAGTTTAATATTGACAATCAGCAAGATCGGTGAAATAGGTTCAGAGTTATGAGTAAAAATTTGAGACAACCTCAAAAAAATTGTGCTTTTTCACATATTTATTTGTATTTTTTACAAAAACTACTGCAGATAAATTGATGAATTTTGTCAGATATATGCCAGGATCAACATTGTTAAAAATCGGCATATACCTCCCATACAAATTTACATATTCCCCGAAATTAATTTATTGTTAATAACTTCCGAAATAATGCCGATATATTTACGAAATTTTACAAATTTAAATTCTATGCCAATAGAACTCATATAAAGAAACAATTTTCTGTATCGGTCCATAATTGGTCATAGCTCCCATATAAGGTTACCTTCAGAAAAACTTTTAAACGCACATAACTCATTATCAAATAACGATATTCATACAAACTTTGGCACAAATATTGCTTTTATCTACAGAAAACCTACTGTACATTTTTTCACGATCGGTCCACAATTGGTCATAGCTCCCATACAAGGTCTCCTTCTCAAAATCAAAATGTAGCACAAACATTGCTTTTATATACAGAAATGATACTGAAAATTTGTTTACGATCGGTCTGTAATTGGTCGTAGCTCCCATACAAGGTCTCCTTTCGAGAATCACTAAAACGCATAAAACTCTTTACGAAATAAAGATATCCATAGAAAATTGGCACAAATATTGCTTTTATCTACAGAAATCTTATTATAATTTTTTTTTACGGTCGATCCATAATTGGTCATAGCTCCCATTTAAGGTCCCCTTTCGAGAATAACTTAAACGCATATTACTAATTACCAAATAATGATATCCATAAAAAATTTGGCACAAATATTTATATTTGAATTTTGTCATACATATAGTTTGGGAATCCACTGAGTTGAAAATCGAAATCAGTCCACAATTACTTGTACCACCCATAGGGATTAAAAAATTGATTATTTTTCGCAAAAAAATTAAATAAAAACTGTCCAAAACAAACAGGAGTCGAACTTAAAATTTCCCAGTTGCTAGTTTTACGCCATTCCCACTACACTATTAACTAGCTTCGTAATTGTTTGCAAATAAAATGTGCACATTGAGAAAGTGTAACTGTTAATTTCTTATGCTATTCAGCAACATCAGTGTTGATAATAGTTATTTAGCAGCAATGTTTTGTATAAACCAGTGTTGCCCATACACACACTGTTACACATTTATTTGTATTGGTAAAGCAGCAGAGAACAAAATGTAACCCAAAATAAAACTGTACTAATAAAATGACTGCATACTAAAAAGTATATTCTAACTGTCAAATTGATATTATGGATTTTGACAGACAGCGTACATTAAAGTTCATATATAAAAAACTATCAGCTGTTCTCTCTCCTTCACCTACATAAATTCGACTTACTCAAAATTTTGTTGTTGTATTTCTGTGTGGATTTTAAAAAAGTTGCGTACAGATCTTACTTCGACAAATGCTGATGAGCAACTGAGTTGATTTTGTTTTGCAAGTTGAGAGATAATCAACTAGCACATGCTCAAATAAGAAAATACACAAGTAAGCTTATAGTGTGGGTGAGTCAACGCAACGTCAGCAGAATATTCTTGCCCTATCTCGCGTGATAGGGAATAGTGATTTTGGGCACCATTGGTATAAACAGAAAATAACATGGCATTTTTATATGAAAACTAGTTGCATTATCAATTTGTGTAGAACAAAATTATATATATATGTATTTTGAAAATCCTTAAATCTTTCACACACATGCATATATGCACATTATTAAAAACCGTTAAAGCATAAATATTGTTTTAATATTGAAAATACATAGAAACAGTAAGCAATACATGTTTGAACTTCAACTTTTGTTGTTTTAACAATGACGTCACAGTAAAAATGTCAATTAAACTCAAATATACATTTAATTTTTTTCTTCAAATAAGAAAAGGTGTATTTTAAATATATTTAACTAAACAAATGAAAGGAAACGCAATTGGTATTTTAAATTCACATTTATACTTACCTTTAATAAAATATATTTTGTTTTTATTTAATTTTTATTTTTATACCCTCCACCACCATCAGTCGTGATAGAGGGTATATATAAGTTTGTCATTCCGTTTGTAACACCGAGAAATATTCATTTGAGACCCAACAAAGTATATATATTCTTGGTCCTTATGAAATTCTGAGTCGATTTAGATATGTCCGTCTGTCTGTCTGTATAAAACACGCTCACGTTAAAACGAAGTAACGGAACTTTATGAAATTCACAGTTTGATATTGAAAATAAGCAAGATCGGTGAAATAGGTTCAGAGTTATGAGTAAAAATTTGAGACAACCTCATAAAAAATTGTGTTTTTTCACATATTTATTTGTATTTTTTACAAAAACTGCAAGGTGCAAGGATCAACATTGTTAAAAATCGAAAAAATCGGTTCACAATTACATATACCTCCCATACAAATTTACATATTCCCCGAAATTAATTTATTGTTAATAACTTCCGAAATAATGCCGATATCTTTACGAAATTTTACAAATTTAAATTCTATGCGAATAGAATTCATATAAAGAAACAATTTTCTGAATCGGTCCATAATTGGTAAAAGCTCCCATATAAGGTTACCTTCCGAAAAACTTTTAAACGCACATAACTCATTTCAAATAACGATATTCATACTAACTTTGGCACAAATATTGCTTTTATCTACAGAAATCCTACTGTACATTTTTTCACGATCGGTCCACAATTGGTCATAGCTCCCATACAAGGTCTCCTCCTCAAAATCACTTAAACACATATTTCTCATTACTAAATAAAGGTATCCATACAAAATGTAGCACAAACATTGCTTTTATATACAGAAATGATACTGTAAAATTTGTTTACGATCGGTCCGTAATTGGTCGTAGCTCCCATACAAGGTCTCCTTTCGATAATCACTTAAACGCATAAAACTCTTTACGAAATAAAGATATCTTATTATAATTTTTTTACGGTCGATCCATAATTGGTCATAGCTCCCATTTAAGGTCCCCTTTCGAGAATAACTTAAACGCATTACCAAATAATGATATCCATAAGAGATTTGGCACAAATATTTATTTTTTAATTTTGTCATACATATAATTTCTTGTACCACCCATAGGGATTAAAAAATTGATTATTTTTCGCAAAAAATTAAATAAAAACTGTCCAAAACGAACAGGATTCGAACTTAAAATCTCCCAGTTGCTAGTTTTACGCCATTCCCACTACACTATCAACTAGCTTCGTAATTGTTTGCAGGTTTGTGTAAAAAAATGTTGTTAACCCAAGATCAAATAAAATGTGCACATTGAGAAAATGTAACTGATAATTTCTTATGCTATTCAGCAACATCAGTGTTGATAAAAGTTATTCAGCAGCAATGTTTTGTACAAACAGAAAATAACATGGCATTTTTATATTAAAAATATTAGTTAACGAAGAACAAAATAATGAAGTGGTGTAGTGGATGGAAGGGAGAATTAGCAAACTGAGCATTGCAGGTTCGATTCCTGGTCGATCTATCTTTTGTTGTCATAAATATTTAATTTTTTTTTTAATCAAATTAAGTGTCGAAATTCAGTTCAACAATAAAAATTTAAAAGCATTTTTTTTTTTCATGGGATCAACAACGTTGAAAATCTATTGTACCTCCCGTACAACATTATATAAGTTTTATAACTATTACCATACATTTATCTCATACATAGAAATTATTTTAAATACAGAACATAGGTTAAATTTACTATGCTCTGTAACAGTCTGTTAAGTGGTAGTTTTGTTTTTAATTCCATATTGCAAGGCGAAATGAAAGTAAGTCTAAAATATTAAGGTAAATTTGAATCAATCCATAAAATTTGAAAATTTATGAAACCAGTTTAAGGTGGAGGGTATTTAAGATTCGGCAGAGCCGAATATAGCACTCTAACATGTTAATAATAAATTAATTTGAGAACACGCACACTGTTTACTCTTTAAAAGAGTAAATTTTAATTAAAATATGTTTACAAATTTGAAAAATAAATTAATGTTTATAGGAATAATTTCAAATGTTTGGTAGAAAAATAAAATAAATTTCACAAGTAAGAAAGTATAGTCGGGCTTGGCCGA
Organism: Lucilia sericata; assembly: GCF_015586225.1. Taxonomy (NCBI): domain Eukaryota; kingdom Metazoa; phylum Arthropoda; class Insecta; order Diptera; family Calliphoridae; genus Lucilia; species Lucilia sericata. Next base: position 19,786 of record NW_023994647.1, read on the forward strand.
CTATATGATACCCTACACCAGCTATTAATATTTAATGTGATTTATTTTATACCACCATCAAAAAAGATGGGGGTTTATTGTTTATGTCATTTCGTATGTAACACATCGAAATATTTATCATAAAAGTATATATTCTGGATCCTTATTAAATTCTAAGACGATCTAGCTATGTCCGTCCGTCTGTCTATCTGTCTGTCGATAGAGTCCAAATGGAAGTAGCTAGCGGGCTAAAATTTTGCACAGACATTTTATATTGATGCAGTTTGTTTGGTATTGAAATTGGGCAATATCGGTCCACGAATTCGCCTAGCCCCCATATAAGGTCCCCTTCACAAAAAGACTTTAACGCTCATAACTTACTAAAAGAAGCATCTAAAGCGATGAAATGCGACATGGAACCTAAATCGCTCTGTAAAATTTTATAAGAATCGGTCCATAATTGACCCTACTTCCCATATAAGGTCCCCTTCAGAAAATGACTTTAACGCTCATAATTGCCTTAAAGAAGTATCTATAGCGATGGAATTCGACATGAGCATATTTTATAGGAACCTTAATATGATTGTAAAATTTTATAAGGATCGGTTAATAATTGACCCTATCCCACATTAAGGTCCCTTTCAGAAAATGAACTTAACGCTCATAACTGACTAAAAGAAGCAGCTATAACGATGAAATTCGACATTAACATATTTGATAGCAACCTTAACACCTTCGTAAAATTTTATAAGGATCGGTCCATAATTGACCCTACCGCCCATATAAGGTGCCCTTCAGAAAATGACTTTAACGCTCGAAACTGTCTAAAAGAAGCATCTATAGCGACGAAATTCGACATGAACATATTTTATAGGAACCTTAATATCATTGTAAAATTTTATAAGGATCGGTCCATAATTGACCCTACCCCCCATATAAGGTCCCCTTCAGAAAAAGACTTTAACGCTCATAACTGCCTTAAAGAAGCATAGCGATGAAATTCGACATGAACATATTTTATAGGAACCTTAATATCATTGTAAACTTTTTATAAGGATCGGTTCATAATTGACCCTATCCCCCATATAAGGTCCCCTTAAGAAAATGACTTTAAGGACCGACCCCGATAAAAAGGCCAGGATAGATTTGTATTTATATAATATGTTTAATATTTGTCTGTGCTAAACTTCATTACAATAACAGTGCTAATAAATGAATTGCGGATATTCAAGTCACTTTCTGAGGGGGGCTTGTGTGGGGGCTTAGGTCAAATAAAGTCCGATCATTTCGAAATTCGGCAAGGTCATCAAGGCTTGTATAAAACTTAGTTGTGCGAACTTTCATCGAGATACATTTATATTATACATAATTATGAGCTCAAAAGCCCTTTCCGGGGGGTTCAGTTGTATGGGTGCTAGGTGAAATAATGGACCGATTTTAACCATTTTCAATAGGCTTAGTCCTTGGGTCAAAACAAACACGTATTCCAAATTTCATCGAATTATCTTGAAACCTGTACTTTGATAACAACGTCGACTCAGAAAGTGATGCTGAGTCGATCGGTATACTTTAAGGTGGGTATAGTACTAATATTTTAATGCGTTACAAACATCAGCACAAACGCATAATACACTTCCCACTATAGTGGTGTAGGGTATAAATATTAGTTAACGAAGGGTAAAATAATGAAGTGGTGTAGTGGATGGAAGGGAGAATTAACAAACTGAGCATTGCAGGTTCGATTCCTGGTCGATTTATCTTTTTTTGTCATAAATAATTAATTTTTTTTTAATCAAATTAAGTGTCGAAATTCGGTACAACCATAAAAATTTAAAAGCAATTTTTTTTATAGGATCAACAACGGTGAAAATCTATTGTACCTCCCGTACAAAATTATATAAGTTTTATAACTATTACCATACATTTCTCTCACACATAGAAATTATTTTAAATACAGAACATAGGTTAAATTTCTGTTAAGTGGTAGTTTTGTTTTTAATTGCATATTGTAAGGCGTAATGAAAGTAAGTCTAAAATATTAAGGTAAATTCGAAAAAATTATCTATACTATTGAACCTAGAAACATGAAATTAAGTATGTAGAGCCTGGATTAGGTAAGAACCTATAAAAAGGGACTTTTTGATACTTTTTCGTTCTACAAAAGGTATTTTTTGAATTTTCTGTAATATTGAACCTAGAAACATGAAATTAAATTTGTAGAGCCCGGATTAGGCAAGAACACATAAAAGGGGACTTTTTGGTACTTTTTTGTTCTACACAAGGTACTTTTTGAAATTTCTATAATATTGAACCTAGAGATATAAAATTAAGTATGTAGAGTCTGGATTAAGTAAGAACCCATAAAAGGGGACTTTTTGGTACTTTTTCGTTCTTCAAGAGGTATTTTTTGAAATATCTATAATATTGAACCGAGAAATATGATATTAATAATGTAGAGCCCGGATTAAGTTAGAACGGATAAAATGGGACTTTTTGGCACTTTTTCAGTCTTTAAAAGGCACTTTTTGAATTTTCTATAATATTGAACCTAGAAACATGTAATTAAGTATGAAGAGCCCGGATTATGTGAAAACCTATAAAAGGGTACTTTTTGGTACTTTGTCGTTTTTAAGGGGAACTTTTTGAATTTTCTATAATATTGAACCTATAAATATAAGATTCGACACAGCCGAATATATAACTCTTCCTTATTATTTAAAGAGTTTTTATATTTAACTCAACTCAAAAAGTTTAACAAGGAGTAAATGGTTGATAATTTTTTATCATTAATAGGTTTTATTTCGTAAAAGTATTCTTGCCACTTCTTGGCAACCTTTTGGATATTCTAAGGACAATGAATAAATTATTATAAATTATCTTTTCAGAAACGAGTCACATGTTAAGAGTGTTGTATCAAAATATACGTTAAATTTTTCAAGATTATAAATACTGTAACCTACAACTATTATAAAAGGTTGAATAGTTAAACTTCTGTTATAATATGTATTTCTCTTTAAATTCTTATATTACCTTTTCATAATCCTAATCCTATATATATATAAAACAGACTGTTTGTTTGTGTGTTTGTTAAGCTTTCACGGCAAAACTACTGAACCGATTTACATGAAATTTGGACCGCCCAAAAGGCTGTATAAGATCCTGATTGGATGCCAAGCCCCTTTTTACGCCCACTTTTTGTGAAACTATTATTACACCAATTTTGCAATCACGATATGCAAAAACTTCTATACCGATTAACCTGAAATTTTGCATACCGATAGGTATAAGCTTGGAAAGAACTGTATGCTATATATAATAACTTGATCCGATGCCACGCCCTTTCTACGCCCACTTTTTATAAAACTACTCTTACCTATAATTATATGAAAGAGAAAGTCTGTTTGTTACGCTTTCACGGACAAACTACTAAACCGATTTACATGAAATTTAGAACACTAATAGTTCTATTCTAAAGTAGAACAATAGGTTACATAAAATAATGATTTGACGTCACAATTCTTCTTATGCTCACTTTTTTCTATATATGTCATTGTTATACAAAATTTTAATTCTAGACTTACAGAAAACTACTGAAACGATAGGTCTGATCTAAGGATCGGACACCACGCCCCTTTTTACACCAACTTTTTGTAAAACAATCATTAAACCAAATTTACGTTCAGGCATACAAAAAATTACTGATCCGATTTTCATGAAATCTGTTATAATGAATGTTGTGGAATGAACAGTACGACACATTATATCTTCAAAACCTATAATATATAATAACTAGCTAAAACCCGGCGTGCTTTGCTACTCCTGTCGATATAAAATAAAAAATTTTCAAAATATATTCATATACATTTTTTGTTTATAAAAATTTTATTAATATTTGTTTGTCACTATCCAAAACCATAAAGTAATAAGACAAAGAAAGTTTGATATTTAAAGTATTTTATTAATTAATGATATTTATGTACACATATTATTTCTTAATAATTATTTCTTATTCCTATTCATTAGCATAAATTTACAAAATATTACAAAATTACGAAAATATAATTGACTTAATATTTACAATTAAAATTTTTCTTAATAATTATTTCCTATTCTAAAGCCTTGGGATATACAATATTTTTCGTTTTCCCCTCAGGCGCGTAGAGCATGCAACATAGAGCGCGAGCATGCAACATAAAGCTGACCATGTGAGAAGCATGGATTTTCGAGATTTATTCCACACACTTGCAGGGATTGACCCTGAAATTTGTTTATTGTCATCGCGAATGCCAAACGTGTAGGAAATTGCAACCGTTTAAAGTCGAATGGCATTTCCGATGTTGTCATTGAGATCCGAGGTAGTAAGACATCCGTTCCTTTATATTGGCCAGTTGTAATCGTTGCTTCGATTAAGTTGTTCATTAATTTTTTAACTGTTAATCGAGTACCATTACAAAGACGTGGTGGATCAATATTTCGCAATAAAATAAGTGGAACGCCAATTTTCAACTTCAATTCGTGGGGATACATTGACGACATCATCATTATTTGTAACAGTATCGATGGATTTATATGTTTTTAAATTACCATCAGTTCTATTCAAAATAATATTATTGATACAATTAACGTCAATGTTTTTGGGTGCCAGTAAAGCACGCTCACATAACCACTGCCTATTTTTGAAATTACGTTGAAGATTTGGAAAAACACAATATATTAACTCTTTCTTTGATTGTGTGATCCTACAAAAGTTAGAGGGAAACTTTACACGATTTGTGGTTGGCTCAATTGTCATTTTTCCATTTCCTAAATCCAGCAATTGTTTTGTTGTTAATTTTAACGTGTGAACATGTTGCCAGAGATATGATGATTTTAGGCAAGCATTGAGTTCATCAGCCGGTGTTGAACCAGGTATCACAGGAAGTGTCTGGCGAAAATCACCCGCTAAAAGAATTAATGCACCTCCAAATAAATTAGAATTACTTCTCATGTCCTTTAAAGTGCGATCAAGCGCTTCTAAGGATTTTTTGTGGGCCATGGTGCATTTATTCCACACTATTATTTTATATGTTTGCAGGATTTTACCTATTGAAGAATTTTTCTTAACATTACATGTATAATCTTCAGAAAATTGTGTTTTCAACGGTAATTTGAGTGCATAATCTAAAAGTGTTGCTGCAATACCTGATGACGCAATGGCTAAGGCAATATTCTTTTGCGATCGAACTTTAGCTAAAATTAATGAGATGAGAAAGGTTTCTCCGGTTCCTCCTGGCGCATCAATGAAATAAAATCCTCCTGTAAGAAATAATTATTAAGAAATAAAATATGTACATAAATATCATTAATTAATAAAATACATTAAATATCGAACTTTTCTTTGTCTTATTACTTTATGTTTTTGGATAGTGACAACAAATATTAATAAAATTTTTATAAACAAAAAATGCATATCAATATATTTTGAAAATTTTTATTTTATATCGTCAGGAGTAGCAAAAGCACGCCGGGTTTTAGCTTAGTTCATCAAACGATAAAAAAGTAGCCTATATTTCCTTCCAGAAGTAACAGGAAGAAACTGATGAAAATTTCAGGAAAATTGGGTCCAGCCAGCCGTTTAGTCAGTCTATAAAGCACAAACAAACAAACAACAACATACATACATACATACATACAAGACATACACACACCACATACATACATACCACCTACATACATACATACAATACATATCATACATACATACATACATACATACATACATACATACACAACATACATACATACCATACATACATACATACATTACCCTACTAAAAAAAATACATACATACATACATACATATACATACATACATAACATACATACAAACATATATGAAACTCTTTTTTTACTTTTTCACTACATAACTAATAAACTTTTTTACATAAAATATGGCTTTTAATAGGTCTAACCTCAGAAGTTAACAAGTTAGAGTGCTATATTCTGCTATGCCGAATCTTAAATACCCTCCACCAGCAAGCTACTTTTTATTAAAACTCATTTAACATCAACATTTTAGATAACTTGACTTCATATAGGAGCTACAACCAATTACGGGCCTCTCCAGAAAAATTTTATGTACACAAACATATTTGTGTCTAATTTTATCAATATAGCTTTATTTGACAATGAAATATGTGAGTTTAAATGATTTTCGGAAGAGAGACTTATATGGGAGCTATGATCAATAATGGACCGATCCGGGGAAAAATTGTTAGATTGATCTATACATATAAACATATTCAAGTTGAATTTTATACAGATATGAAAAATATGCGTTTAAATGATTTTCGGAAGTGAACCCTATATGGGAGCTATGACCAATTATGGTCTTATCCGAAAAAAATTTCGTAGAATGATTCATATATAGACGAAACATATTTGTGTCGAATTTTATCAAGATACCTTTATTTGACAATTAAATATGTGCGTTTAAATAATTTCCGGAAGTGGGCCTTATATGGGAACTATGACTAACAATGGACCGATCCGAAAAGAAATTTGGTAGAATGATTTGTATGTACACAAAACATATTCAGGTCGAATTTTATCACAAAAGCTTTATTTGTCAATGAAATATGTGTGTTTAGGTGATTTTTGGAAGTGGACCTTACATGGGAGCTATGATTTCTATTCATATTATATTTGTAAGTACAAAATTTTGTGTTGATAAAGATATACTTAAAGGAGTTATTAACGATAAACTTATATCCGGGAATATACACCTTTGTATGGGGGCTATGGGAAATATTGGAACAATTGTTATGAGTTTGAACATACTTGATCCCTGGCACAAACAAATAATGTGTGACAAAATTCATCGAAATATCTTTGATAGTTTCTGAGAAAACTACTTAAGAATTGGGAAAAAAACCTTATTTTTTTTCGAGGCAGTCTGAAATTTTTACTCATAACTTTTTACGTCGTGAACCGGTTTTACTGATTTTCAATATGAAACTCTACCGGATAATAAATAATGTTTTGGGTGAATTTTGAAAATTTCTACAGACAGACGGACGGACATAGCTAAATCGACTCAGAATTTCATAAGGATCAAGAATATATATACATTGTTGGGTCTCAGATGAATATTTAATGGTGTTACACACGGAATGACAAAGTTATATGTATATACCATCTATCACCACTGATGGTGGTGGAGGGTATAAAAAAACTCTATATGATATTGATTGGAGGATACGCACATTTTTATGTTTACTTTTTGAAAAACAGCTATAACACCAAATTTCTAGGCTAAATATAAAAAAACATGAACCGATTTTCAAGAAATTTGGCAACATACAGTGTTTGAGGAAAAGAATGTTTAATACACCAAATCCGAATAAATACACCTATAGCACTAATTTCGGGCCTGTTGTGATCTTAGTGAAATGCAATGACCTTTTTCCGTCCACTTTTTGTTACATTTATAATGCTATAGAACATGATATATAATTCTCATAGTATATGAGAATTATTATTTCATTAAATTTTTAACCAAAAATTTATTTTTGTATGAAAACTCTAAAATGTTTGTATTTCCTTAACTAACTTTACGATTTTCAGCTCAAATCTAAAAGACCATGAAGATATGTATTTGACTACTCATTATAGTGTCCCGAAAGACAGCAATTTTGCAAATCTTATATTGGTAGACCTCTAAAACCATGCATTGAAAGCATTGTTCATATAAAATTTGGATAAATTGATCTTTCGATATCTTTTTATACTTTTAGAAAATTATGAACCAAAACTCCAGCCAGTGATGCCAGGAGATTTTTTTCAGAAATCCCTACGCTTATGAGAAAAAATCCCTTTTTTCCCTACACCCACTTTTTATTTTCCCTACATTTTTCCCTACACTACTTTTTTCCATTTTTTTCAAAGTTTATCTTAAAAAAATACAAAAATAACATCAAAAACTAAAATATTAGATCCGTTTTATAATATACATATATGTATATATGTATTTTTTTTTTTAATTTTTAGGAATGAAATTTCTAGAATTTAAAATTTTTTTCTTTCAATTTTACATCATACAAATCTTCCAACCCTGACTCTTCAGTTAAGATTAAAAAAAAAACAAGACAATTAAAAGATTTATGGCAGTATATCGAATAGTGATAAAAAATTTATTTTATGTGCCTCCCCAAAAAAAATTTCATAAAATAATTATTTAAAATAAGGTTTACTTTTGCGTTTACTTTTTGCGGTTTACTTTTATAAATTTTCAGAACATTAAATTCATTTTTTCAATCCTGAGTTACTGCATTAAGCCCCCGACTACTCTATCTATAAGGAGTCAGAATATATCGCCCTACAGGATTGGCATAATCCAAAAAGTCGTTTCAGGAAAAATGGATATGAATATTTAATGACATTTAACTATTTTTTTAATAACTTTTAAACAAATCAAGGGTTTTTAAAAATCCAGATTCAGATAGTTGAGGTTAATATGTTTCTCATCTAAATTGAAATTAAATTTTTAGTTGTCTAATATTTACGAAAACGTGGGTTTTAGTTTTTACGTTTACAAAAAATCGATTTCACATCGAAAATAATAGACATATTTGAAATTTGATAAATCTATATGAAAGATTTTAGTATGTCGCATGTTTTGCAGACCTCAGTTCAAGAAACCCGAATTTTGGATTATGCCAGTCTTGTAGCGATATGTAGGTACTACATATATTGTAGAAATTACAAGCGGAATTTTTACTAACGATACACTTAAAACTGATTTCATTTTTAATTTTAAAATTTTAATACATGAAAGAGTATATTTTTAGTTGTTAAAAACTATGAAATTTAAAAATCCCTACAATTTGACAATAGTAAGAAATCTTTCCCTTTTTCCCTACACGTGACATTTTTGAAAAAAATCCCTACAAAAAGGGAAAAATCCCTACACTTGGCATCACTGACTCCAGCACACATTTTCCATTTACCATTTACAAATGCTGAAATTTATTTTAATTAGAGGAAGACGTGGATATTTTAATAAGAAAAATTATTTGGGTATCTGCTTTGTACATCTAACGATATTTGACCTTTATTTCTTCGGATTTAATAAGTGGTGTCTAAATTCAGTCAAAACTTTAGTGTGGATGTATAAAAGCTAATGAATAAAAATAATATGTTTAAACATACTTTTGTATAAATGGATGTATTTTTGAGAAACAATGCTGAGACAAAAACGGTTGTTTTACTCTTTAATGAACTACTCAAAATTGTTTGTCAAATTAAAAGTTGTTTTGTTTTCTTTGTCATTCTTCATATTTTTTAGAACCGAAAAAACTTAATTTTGTTATTTTTAAAGGAATTTGAAATCTTCCAAATTTTTAATAATTTTGTTCAGAATTTTTCATAATCGTTTCGGAGTTTCTTCAATTGATTTATTTTTGAAAAACAAAGACGAAAAACGGTGGTTTTACTCTTTAGTGAACAACCCAAAATTGTTTGTCAAATTAAAAGTAGTTTTGTTTTCTCTGTCAATATTCAAGGATTCTTCATATTTTCCTAGGGCAGAAAAAAACGTAATTTTGTTCTTTTTAAAGAAATTTGAAATCAATGAGCCCAAATTTTTCATGATTTTGTGCAGAATTTCTCATAATCGTTTCAGAGTTTTTTTTTTTTTCAATTGCATGTTTTTAAACAGCAAAAAATCGCCTGAAATTTTATACGGTTAATGGTACGTATTTTTGAAATTAATAAAATGCCCCGAAGACTTTTGCCTCTTTACACCAGGGGCACTACAATTCAAAGTAAGTTGTGACGTAATTTAAACTAAACAGTTCTTTAAATATACTGCACGCTACCAGCGATTGAAAATGCTGATTTCAGTATAATTTCTCAAAAAAAGTTTTTTAAATTTTTCTACAAATTAGTCAAAATTTTTTAATTTAAGCTCATTTTAAATTTCTAAACTTTTAGGGGACTTTTTGTTCCAGAAACTGACTTTAAGGATTAAAAAAACGCAGAAAAATAAAATAACTATTTTATCGTTATAAGATAAATTTTGATATCTATTTCAAAAAAATTTTCCCTATTCACGCAAATAACTTTGTCAGTTTCCAAGCTACGACAGTTTCGTATACTCATTTTAATCCATAAGAAACGCACTTTCTTTTGATATATCACTTATTCAAAAATCTTAAGTTCATAAAATTTATCAAATTTCCATATCATTACAATTTTGGTACAGTGTACATTTCTTAGAACAATGTATTTTCCTTATTCACCCAAATAACTGTCAGTTTTCAAGCTACGACAGTTTCGTATACCTCATTTTAATCTATAGGAAACGCACTTTCTTTTATTCAAAAATCTTAAGTTCATAAAATTGATCAAATTGGCATATCATTACAATTTTGGTACACAGTAAATTTCTTAGTATATTGTATTTTCCATCTTCACGCAAATAACTTTGTCAGTTTTCAAGCTTGAAATTTTATACGATTAATGGTACATTTTTTTAAAATTAATAAAATGCCCCGAAGACTTTTGCCCCTCTACAGCAGGGGCACTACAATTCAAAGTATGGTGTGACATAATTTAAACTGAACAGTTCTTTAAATCTACTGTACATGGAAAAAATAAAACAAATTATTTAAAAGTGTCCTTAGTTCCCTACCAGTGATTGAAATATTCTCTTTACTTTTTGAAGAAACCCGGACAACGCCGGGTACACGCAGCTAGTACATATTAAAAATCTCTTTGTAAGTCTGTTCGTTTGTTTATTTGTTTGTTTGTTCGTCAATCACGCCTAAACGGCTGGACCGATTTTCTTCAAATTTGGAACAAAGTTAGATCTGTACTTGGATAGTGTTATAGGCTATATTTTTTTCAGAACTTGGACTAGGAGGGGTAAAATGGGTGAAAAACGGGCAAAATGAGTACTTTTGATAGTAAATACTGATTTTGTCTATCATTAAGCAATATCATTTTCGATTAAACTACTTAATTTGTTAGAAATATATATTAGCAAAGTGCCGTTACGAAAATTGGACCGGAAGGGGACAAAAAATAGGCCAAATGGCGAAAATCCGACAAAATTATTACTTTTGTGCTTTAAGGTCGATTTTTTTCTATTCTAAATCCAAAATATTATAAACTTTGATATTGAGAGTCTCACACATATGTCCATATATTTAGAAACCCCAGTCTTAGGGGAAAAAACGTAAAGGGACTCAATTAATGCATATTTTCAGACAATTCAAACTACTTCAATGAATAAATAAAACAAATAAATAAACAAGTAAAAATTATAGTTGATCATGGCTGACGATATGATGCCCTACACCAGTGATTACGTTACAAATGTTGATTATTTTTTTAATAATAAAACATTTAAATTAATTTTTACTTTATTTCAGAAATATTTTAACAATTTATTGACAAAAAAGAATTTTCTGAAAGAGGGTTATATGGGGGTAGGTGGTTAATATGGCCCTATCCCTATAAATTTTGGTAAAGGGATTAACGTCTACATTAAAGTTATTTATGTAGAATATCGCCGTAATATTATTGTTTATAAGTGAATTTGAACCATCAAGTTCTTTTATGAAGGAGACATTATATGGGGGATGTGATCAAATGAGGACCGATCATTGCGAAGATCAGCAGTGTCATTAAAACTTACAAAAAACTTAGTTTTGCAGATTTTTGGTGTGATACAAGAATATTTAACATATTTATAAGCTCAAAAGTCATATTCAGGGGTGCGATTGTATGGGGGCTATGTGAAATAATGGTACGACTTTAACCATTTTCAATAGGATTCGTCCTTGGAATAGTATGTGCCAAATTTATCAAATTATCTTGCAAATTGCGACCTGTAGCGTGTGCATAATGTTTTTAATTACACTAAATTTGAAACATAGTTAGATATATAGGTGTATGGTGTGATATACTATATTCTTTTCCAAAACTTGGATAAGAAGGGACAAGAAGTGGTATGTGGATGAAAAAGAGACCAAATTCGTACTTTTGGGAGTAAATACTAATTATTGTCTATACACTGAAAAAAATCTATGCCTAATATATACGAAATTGTACGAAATATTTTAGTATAATGAATAATAAAAAAATTAATTTACATAAATTGAAAAAAGTGAATTTTTAATAAATATGGTAAAATTTACGAAATATTAATTTATGCAAACATTTTTGTTAATTTTAAAATTATTTTTCTAATTTTAGTTAAAAATTATTCTCCACACGAATTTTAAATTTTTTTTATGAAAATAGTGCGTCAATTATATTATACTTTTTCTTAAATTTATATTAAAATGTTGTAGTTTTATCTAATGATAATATACTTAATATCATTATGTTTAATTTCGCTAAAATTTATGAAAAAATATTACGAATGGTTTTCGTACTTTCGTAAAAATAGAAAAGGGTTTTATTAAGTAATATTTCGTATTATACACATTTTTTTTTAAATATTACGAAAATATAAGTTACGAAATTTTTTTTCGTTAAGTTGAGCATGGATTATTTTCAGTGTACTCAAGCAAAAACATTTCTGATTAAGCTTTTAAAGTGTCTGAAATATGTATTTTGTAGCAAAGTTCCGTAAAAGGAAAAATTTGTACTTCTATGTTTTAGTCTGATTTTTTTCGTTCTTAAGTAAAAATATTTTAAACGATTAGTTTCAGAGATATGTGTTCGAAAGTCCACCCCTAGAGGGAAAAACATAAAATAGAAATTCAAACTAAATGTACAAAAACGGCTTATTATGCGTTCCTTTGCTACATTTTTTGTAGTTTTATGAAATTTGAGAAATATATATTTTTTATTAATATTTTTCCGTAATCGGTCAAAATATGTGTTTTTGAAAAATGTTTTTGGAAAACATCATTAAAGAGGGAAAGGTTCTTCTCTGACGTGATTTTCTTAATAAATGTTCTACATCATCGATTTCTGAAATTATACAAAATATATTAAACAAAATACATAAATTTGAATAATTCAATGGAGAAAGAGGGTATGGGTAGTATTTTTGCTACTGTGTTGGTATATTTTATAAATATTGTTTAAATTCAATGAAATTTCTTTTATAGCTTTATAAGATCACAAAAAAATTGCAAGAGTTTCTTTATAAGGAGACCTTCAGCATTTTTGAAACATGAATAAGTTAGGGAAAAACAAGTTAGAGTGTTATATTCGGCTAAGCCGAATCTTAAATACCCTCCACCAGCTACTTTTATATTAATACTTTTTTAATTGATCAAATATTTGTAGAAATAAGTTTTCTCATGTCTTAAATAGAAACAAGTTAGAGTGCTATATTCGGCTATGCCGAATCTTAAATAGCCTCCACCAGCAAGCTACTTTTTATTGAAACCCATTTAACTATCTAATTTTTAGATAACTTGGCAAAATTTTTGTTTCCTTATTGAGGGTACTAACATTTATGCATATGTCAAACTAATTTTAATTATATTTTAATATAATGATTAACTGTACACAGAACATACTCATTTTGAATTTTATCCGGATATAATCATTTAATTACGAATTAAGTGGTATTAAGTGATTTTCAGAAGTATACCTTATATGGGAACTTAGACAACCTATGGACCGATCCGGAAGATAAAATCCGTAGAATGATTTATATATACAAAATACACATTTATGTCGAATTTTATCCCGATAACTTTGATTGTTAATGTTCATTTGAGTAATTTTCGGAAATGGTCCTTATACGGGAGTTGTGACCAATTATCAACCGATAAGGAAAAAATTTCGTATAATGATTTATATGCCAAAAAAAATTCAAGTCGAATTTTACTACAATAGATTTATTAATTAATGAAAATTGTGCGTTTAGGTGATTTTCGGAAGTAAACTTTATATGTATAGGAGCTACGACCTTACACAAAACATATTTGTGTCGAATTTTATCAAGATACCTTTATTTGTTAATGAAATATGTGCGTTTAAGTGATTTTTTTGAAGGAGCTATTACCATATATGGAACAATCCGGAAAAAAATTGGTAGAATGATTTATATGCTCACAAAACATATTCAAGTCGTACTTTATCCAAATAGCTTTATTATTCAAAGAAATATGTGCGTTTAAGTGATTTTCGTAAGTGGACCCTCTATGGTAGAGTGATTCATATAAAGACAAAACATATTTGCGTCGAATTTTATCAAGATAACTTTATTTGACAATGAAATATGTATTTTTAAGTGATTTTCGGAAATGGGGTTATATGGGAGCTATGACCAATAATAGACCGATCCATAAAAAATTTGGTAAAATGATTTGAATATACACAAAACGTATTTTTGTAGAATTTTATCCCAATAGCTTTAGAATTCAATGAGATATATGTGTTTAAGTGATTTTCGGAAGTGGATCTTATATGGGAGCTATGACCAATTATTTGCCTATCCGGAAAAAAAATTAGTGAAATAATTCATATTTATACGAAATATATTTATGTCGAATTTTATCACGATAGCTTTATTTGACAATGAAATATGTATTTTTAAGTGATTTTCGGAAATGGGGTTATATGGGAGCTATGACCAATAATGGACCGATCCGTAAAAAATTTCGTAGAATGATTTGTATGTACACAAAACATGTTTAACTCGAATTTTAGCTTTATTCATCAATGAAATATGTGCGTTGAGGTGATTTTCCGAAGTGGACCTTGTATGGGAGCTATGGCCAATTGTGGACCGACTGAGATCTGCGTTGACAGTATGATTTCTGTTCATATTATATTTGCATGTGCAAAATTTTGTGTTGATACCGATATATTTGAGGGAGTTATTAGCGATAAACTAATTTACGGGAATATATACCTTTGTATGGGGGCTATGGGAAATATTGGATCGATTGTAAAGATTTTCAACATAATTGATCACTGCCATGAAAAAATAATGTGTGACAAAATTCATCGAAATATCTTTGGGAGTTTATGAGAAAACTTCAAAAGAATGATGAAAAAACGTAATTTTTTTGCGAGGTAGTCTGAAATTTTTACTCATAGCTTTTTACGTTGTGAACCGATTTTGCTGATTTTCAATACCAAACTGCTTAGGATAACAATAAATATTTTGGGTGAATTTAGTTGATTTCCTTTGCTTAGTTTTAACGTGAGCGTGTTTTACACAGACGGACAGACGGACATAGATAAATCGACTCAGAATTTCATAAGGACCCAGAATATATATACTTTGTTGGGTCTTAGATAAATATTTCTTGGTGTTACACACGGAACGACAAACTTATATATACCCTCTATCACCACTGATGGTGGTGGAGGGTATAATTAGCACTTTATGCTTTAAGTCAAGAATTATTCTTTCTCCTAAGTTAAATATGTATATTATAGTTTTACCTAACTAGATATTATTAGAATTATAATTTTGGCATTTTTTAGTTTTGTAAATTGAAAAAAAATTGTGAAGTAATCTCTTAGTGAGGAATAAAATGAGTAAACTTTTTTCATTTCGTAAATGCTATATTATGTTATTTATGTCAACGAAATTTTTATATTTCTAAATGTTGAAAATTTTCAGAAATTGATCTATGGACATAAAGCACATTATTTAGTTTATTTTAACGGGAGAATACTTAAGTATATTTTTTTTCATTTCATTTATTTATTGTTTATATGTTATACAGAGTTTACAATAATTTTAATAAATAAAGTAAAGAGTTTAGCCGTTTTTGACTTTTCAGCTTAAATATTATAATACATTTTAAAAGAAACTGTTTAAGAATATCGTTTTATATTAAGGAAAAACTACAACAAAAAACCTTATAAGAAAAAAAAAAAGTTTTAAAATAAAATGTTAGTAGATAAAATTAATTTTTTAGGAATTTAAATTCTTAATGTGTTCATAGGGTGAATTCGTACATCTATCATAAAATTTTTGAGTTATAATGTATATTTGATCCTTAACTAACTGGATATTAGATAGTGAGTGAAGACTTGCCGTTGAAAAATAAAATGGTAGATTATAAAGCATTTTTAGAATCTTATTTTGGCTGATTTGAAGCCTTTTAATGTGACAGTCAGAAGTGTCATGCCAGGCTGGTGCTGCATAGAACATTATTGCCTGGAATATAGCTTTAAAAATTAGAATTTTGTTTTCTATATTTAACTCGGATTTCCGATTTATAAAAGGATATAACAGTTTCGTAGATATATTGATTTTGTTAATGATGTTACCAACATGATCATTAAATAATAATTTTCTATCGAGAATAACCCCTAGATATTTAACAGTGGTTTCCCAGGGAATTTCAATTCCATCTACTATAATGTTGTATTGGGGTAGAAATCTTTCAGCTCTCTTTCTGGAGAAGAAAATTGATTGAGTTTTATCTGCATTTACCATTATTCTCCACTTCTTAAAGTAATTGACAACTGTATTTACCGATCTTTGAAGTTTACACAAAATATCGTTAGATAAGTATTCTGAGCTTAAAATTGCAGTGTTATCCGCAAATATAGAAGATTCACAGCCAGACAGTAGTGGAAAATCGGATGTAAAAATATTGTATAGCAGGGGTGAAATACATGAGCCTTGCGGGCAACCTGCGGGAATATCATATTCTTCTGAATATTGTCTTCCAATATGAACACGAAATGTCCGATTAGTAAGGAAACTTTTAAGTATCTTGATTAAACGTGGATTTAAGCCTATATTGACCAATTTGTATATGAGACCATCATGCCAGACTGAATCAAATGCAGATTTTACATCTAATAATATCATAGCTGTGGATTTGCCTTGATTAAAATTTTCCTTCACAATTTTTTTTATTCTGACTAAGGGCTGTGTCGTGTTATGACCAGTACGGAAACCAAATTGTTGAACAGGAAGTATATTATTATCCTCAATGAAATTTAAAATCTTCTCCTTAATAACTTTTTCTAAAATTTTACTCATTGTATTCAAAAGACTTATTGGTCTGTATGAATTTGGATTAGAATGATCTTTTCCAGGTTTAGGAATAGCAATAATTTTAGATTTTTTCCACTCAATTGGAAAGAGGCCTAATTTTAAACAACCATTAAGGAGGTGTGTAAATAGTTGAATGCCTTTTTTTGGCAAAGCTTTCAAACATTTATTTGAAATGCCATCAATACCTGGACTTTTCTTATTTTTTCAATTTTTTATTATATGTCTAACAGTTGAAACATCTATAATGAGTTGATCACTATTCGACAGCTCCTGACTACACAATGATCTAATAGAGTTTGAAACCGTTTGGATAGTATCAGAGTCACTCAAGCTAGAAGAAATAGAATAGTTCAAATGAAATTTTTGAGGTAATATTTCACATTTTTCAGGATTTGTTGTGTATAAATTACCGTTATACTTGAGGCTTGGGATAGTTTTAGTTTAATTCCGGATAATTTTAGAAATGTTCCAAAATTTCGGAGAAGATTTATTGAGACCTTTTAATAGGTTGTTCCAATTTGAGTTTCTGAACTCTAAAATACTATCACGGATAGTATTATTTAAAGCAGTAGTTTGTAATTTAAAAATCGGAAGTCGATATCTTAGCCATTTTCGTCTCACACGGTTTCTATGGTTTATCAAAATTAGGATATGAGCAGGTAGGCGTTTGACAAAACAATTAGACATTGTCCTCGTTGGGACACTTGAATCGATGGCGTTATGAATTAATAGAGTGAATTCCATTACTAGATTTTCAATGTCATTCGTATTATTTAATGGTGCATCCAATAGGCAATTGATATTATTTTCAATAAATCTCTGGAAAGAGTTCCAATTTGCATTCTTATAATAGTATTTGATGTTATCAGTGGTCATACAACTTGCATTATAAGTCGTGGATACAGGTAAATGATCCGAACTTAATCCGTTAAGGGTAAGGGCTGCTGAAAGTTTATTAGGAATATTTGTTATAAAAAAATATAAAACGGAAGGATTTGCTCTATTATTAGCAGGAATCAAGGTGGGTTCTGAAGGATATATAATGCTAAAATTGTTTGTGGTAATTAAATCGTTCAGTATGTTCCCCCAACAATTAGCTCGAACACAACCCCAACTTTGATTTCTGCAGTTGAAATCACCACCCAAAATATAATTTCCCCTAAATCTAGAAAACTTTCTAAGATCGGATTTAAATTGTGTTTTTCTAATGCTACATGAGTCCGAAGAACCACCGGGAAAGTAACAACTAAAAATAGTAACATCAGTATTTTCATTAAGTTTTACATTAATTCCCAAATTCTCTATTAATTGATGGTATAAGTTCATGTTTGATGTTTTTGCGCACCACTATAGCCACACCACCACCTCTAGAGTGTTCACGATCTTTACGATAACATAATTAATGTTGATGATACATTGAAATTTTATTGTTCAAACCAGTCTCACTCACTAAATCTATATCAACGTTTTCACGTGTTAAAAAATCGAAAAATTCAATGATTTTATTACGAATTCCTCTAGCATTCCATATTTGAAAGCTAGATCAGTAATAACATTAAACTGATCACTTTTGGATTTACATTGTTTTAGTTTACTTATTAATTCTAATGTTAAAGTTTTAAGTTCTTCTAGAGAAAATAAATCATTAGAAGTGTTTTTTACTGGTTTAAATTTTTGACGAACAACATCGGCAAAGGTATCATAATTATTATTATTATTGCTGACATTATTAATATTAATATTTCTAGCGCGAATGATTCCCTGACGAGAGGAGTTATTATTTTGTTTAGAAAAGCGATTTCTTAAGCCTAAAAACGAAGATCTGCTAGGACAATTATTATCGGTAGATGCATGGTCCACATTGCAATTGGCACATTTCATAGTTAAAGAAGTACAGGATGAAGTTTGATGAGGACCAGCACACTTAGCACAGAATGTTTTAATATTGCAATTTTTTGAACCGTGGCCAAACATTTGGCAGTTATGGCATTGAGTAATTTTGTTTGGAAGTCTTGTTTGATAGCTCCATTTTACACGAATATAATTAATACTCTTATATTTGTTTTTTAGTTCTGATAAACTGATAGAACCCTTTTTGAGGTAAACAACATAAAGTATAATTTCTCGATTATTATCTGTTTTACGGTACACAGATTTAACGTCCATACACTGCAAACCGATTTTACCTAACTCGAGTTTTAACTTAATCGGATCAATTTTATCGAGACCTGATAGGATGACTTTATAAGGTCTATTATTTTTTGGTGTGTAAGTAAAATATTCAATTTTGCGACCTTGCAAAAATTTTATAATTGTGTCGTAATCGAACTGCAATTCGCAGAATAATTTATGTCCTAAAGATATTTTCCTGATGGAATAATTTGTAATACAGCTTTCTTTACAATATTTATGAATGTCATCAGTAGAACTTTTCAAAATTGTTATAGGTGGAATATGAACTTTCGGCAACACTGTGGAGGCACCCACATTTGCTTCTTCTTTTTCATTGTCATTCAATGCCTGAAGTGGATGATAATAATTATTATTATTAATATTGCCACGTTTCGATGATCCGGCAACATCATTATCAGCTGGTGTTTTCCTATTCGAACTCATGTTCAAATGGGAGAGTTTTGAGTTATAATTCAATGTGAGCTGAGTTTTGTCTCCCGAAACAGAGCAAAACAAAACACAAAAAAAATATAACACAATAAGATTTAAAATAACTGGTATTGTTGTTGTTTGACAACAATAATGATTTACCGATATTTTTCTCCAAGCAATGCGTAATCTTGACTTGTATTTGCGAGCAATCAAGGGAGACTATACTTAAGTATAATGTTATGAAACCACTTAAAACCCCGAGCAACGCCGGGTACAAAAATCTAGTAAAATATATATTTAAACACTAAATACATTTATTCAAACATTTAAAAAAAAGTTATCAATTTTCTACTCAAATATTTTGCAAATATACATACAGACTCATTTAATATGAAAATGAAAGGAAAAGCTCAAGTTTTACATTAACACAACTCCCACTCAAAGATAGGGAAATTTTCTCTAACAAATTCCTAGGAAAAAAGAAAGAAGAATATTGCAAATTAAAAAAAATCATCAAAAACAATTTCCTCTATTCAACAATTTTAAAATGCTCTCCTCTTCATTAAAAACAACATTCTTCCCACACGCCAGAAACCCGGGGTCTAAAGTCGAAAAAGTAAGTCATGATCTGTAGACTTACTTTTGTGACGTAAATTTTTCACCTAACTTCACCTTGAATGAGAACTCAAATAACCAAAATATCAAGAAAAAAAGCATTAAATAATAACTATCATAATTTTTTTAACAAATAATTGTTTTACTTTTTTGCTTTTTGAAAAAATAATATCCCTTTGTAAATCAGAATTTCTGTATACTTATCTTGGTGATGAACTGTATTTAATTGTTATAAAATATAAACATTCATAATTAAAAACGACCGCTAAATTGGAAGATATGAATACTTTATTTTACAGTAAAATTAGATAAAAAAAAATATTGACTGATGTTGAGATTATGCAAATATGACCATTTGATTCTGGATTCATTCCTTAATTAATTGCCACTCTTTCTACTAAGCAATCCACTGTGCATTACTGTTAAAAATATATAAAATGTTTATAAACATGTTATTAATTATTATTTAAATTCTTCAATATTTTTAAGAATTACATACAATTAGAGAAATTCAACTGATTCCGCTATATTTTCTGTAAAACATGTTTTATAATATAGAATAGTAGATATAGAATCTATATCTATATTAGAGCAACGCATTTTCTATGCACGCGTGCTTTTCGGACGTTACTAAATCATACATCGGCAGAGCGTAAATTTTCTTTCCACACTAACACCACTTAATTTTCTGTTTTTGCATTGAAAGAAAAGTTTTAAAATCTTTTTAGTGTTTTTTGGTGTAATGAAAATATAATTGGAATTGAAAATATTTCTCTTAATTGAAATTATTTACTTTTATTTACACGGAGTATATACTAAGATATTTTGTATCTAAAATTGCAAATAAATGCATTTTCGAGGGCGATGTTCAAAAATAATTGGTGGTGTTTCAATTTGTTCCAACCCTATTCATACAAAATCCTGACATTTCATTTTGTTGCTATTTCACTGTATACTTTACACTGTAAAGTAGTGCAGTCACTACACAAAAAACGCTAAAAAATTACAAACTTTTCTTTCAGTTCATTTAATGCAAAAACACAAAATGAAGTGGTGTGGAGAGAAAATTTTACGCTCTGTCGATGTATGACGTATGGTGTACGTTTTTAGAATTATACATTTTTGATGAATACACGTATTTTTATACCCTTCACCTTCGTGAGAAGGGTATATATAAGTTTGTCATTCCGTTTGTAATTTCTATAATACAATTTTCCGACCCCATAAAATGTATATATTCTGGATACTTATAGGTAGCGGAGTTGATTAAGCTATGTCCGTCTGTGTGTTTGTTGAAATCAGTTTTTAGAGGACCCTAGATATCGGCGAGATCTTCAATAATTCTGTTAGACATGCTTTCGAGAAGATCGCTATTTAAAATAAGCAAAATCGGTCCATAAATACCGGAGATATGAGCAAAAATCCGAGACAACCTCTGAAAATTTCATAAAAAAGACAATTTTTTTCATGCTTTGATATAAGCTACAACAACAACACTGCTTATTCATTGAGAATTTCGTTTTATATGTTTGGATGGCTGTGTGTTTCATTGCCTTGTGTATATTGTTTTTGTTTTTTGGTGCATTCAGTTTCGTATGTTTGGGTGCCTGTTGGTTTCATTGCGTTGTGTATTTTGTTTTTGTTTTTTTTTGTGTATTTCGTTTCGTATGTTTGGATGTCTGTTGGGTTCACTGCCTTTTGTATTTTGTTTTTTTTTTTTTGTGTTTATTTCGTTTAGCGTTGTTGTTGTTCGTTTTGCTATTGCTATAATAATGATATAAACGGGAATATGAAATAAATTAAAATTTTATAGAAGTGATATTTTTTAAATACACTGTGGTGAAGGGTATATAAGATTCGGTACAGCCGAATATAGCACTGTTACTTGTTATACCCTTCACATTCGTGAGAAGGGTATATATAAGTTTGTCATTCCGTTTGTAATTTCTATAATATAATTTTCCGACCCTATAAAATATATATATTCTGGATCCTTATAGATAGCGGAGTCGATTTAGCCATGTCCGTCTGTATGTCTGTTGAAATCAGTTTTCAGATGACCCCAGATATCTGCGAGATCCGAATTTTCAATAATTCCATCGGAAATACGGTCGAATAGAACGCAATTTAAAATCAGCCCAATCGGCCCATAAATAACGAAGATATGAGTAAAAATCCGAGACCACCTCTGAAAATTTCATCAAAAATTTATTTTTTTCGTGCATGCTTATTCAAAACAATAAACAAACAAAAACAAAACACAGTATCAAACGGTAAATTTTTTTTGTTATTTGTTATTGTAATTCTTGTTTATAAACACAAAGCAAAGAATGAACATCACGTTACGTTGTTATTGGCTAGAAACATGAAATTAAATATGTAGAGCCTGGATTAGGCGAGAACACATTAAAGGGCACTTTTTGGTACTTTTTCGTTCTACAAAAGGTACTATTTGAATTTTCTATAATATTGAACCTAGAAACATGAAATTTAGCATGTAGGACCTTGACTAAGTAAGAACCTATAAAAAGGGATTTTTTGGTACTTTTTCGTTATACAATAGGTACTTATTGAATTTTCTATAATGTTGAACCTAGAAACATGGTATTAAATATGTAGAGCCCGGATTAGGCCAGAGCACATGAAAGGGGACTTTTTGGTACTTTTTCGTTCTACAAAAGGTACTTTTTGAATTTTCTATAATATTGAACCTAGAAACATGAAATTAAGTATGTAGAGCCCGGATTAGGCCAGAACACATAAAAGTGGACTTTTTGGTACTTCTTCGTTCTCCAAAGGGTTCTTTTTGAATTTTCTATAATATTGTACCTAGAAACATGAAATTTAGCATGTAGGGCCTTGACAAAGTAAGAACCTATTAAAGGGGACTTTTTGGTACTTTTTCGTTCTACAAAAGGTACTTTTTGAATTTTCTATAATATTGAACCTAGAAACATGAAATTAAGTATGTAGAGCCCGGATTAGGCCAGAACACATAAAAGGGGCCCTTTTGGTACTTTTTCGTTCTACAAAAGGTACTTTTTGAATTTTCTATAATATTAAACCTAGAAACATGAAATTTAGCATGTAGGGCCTGGACTAGGGAAGAACCTATAAAAGGGGACTTTTTGGTACTTTTCCGTTCTACAAAAGGTACATTTTAATTTTCTATAATATTGAACCTAGAAACATGAAATTAAGTATATTGAGCCCGAATTAGGTCAGAACAAATACAAGGGGACTTTTTGCTACTTTTTCGTTCTACAAAAGGTATTTTTGAATTTTCTATAATATTGAACCTAGAAACATGAAATTTAGCATGTAGGGCCTTGACTAGGTAAGAACCTATAAAAGGGGACTTTTTGGTACTTTTTCGTTTTACAAAAGGTACTTTTTGAAACTTCTATAATATTGAACCTAGAAATATGAAATTATGCATGAAGAGCCCGGATTAAGTTAGAACGTATAAAATGGGATACAATTTTTTTTGGTTGGTTTTTTTTTATTTTTTTGTAATAAAATTCGTACTGACTGTTTTTTAACACATCATGGTGAAGGGTATATAAGATTCGGCAGAGCCGAATATAGTACTCTTACTTGTTCTTTATTAATATTTTTCCGTAATCGGTCAAAATATGTGTTTTTGAAAAATGTTTTTGCAAAACACCATCAAAGAGGGAAAGGTGATTTTCTTAATAAATGTTCTACAACATCGATTTCTGAAATGATACAAAATACATTAAACAAAATACATAAATTTGAATAATTCAATGGAGAAAGAGGGTACGGGTAGTATTTTTGGTACTGTGTTGGTATCTTTTATAAATATTGTTCAAATTCAATGAAATTTCTTTTATAGCTTTATAAGATCACAAAAAAATTGCAAGTAGTTTCTTTATAAGGAGACCTTCAGCATTTTTTGAAACATGAATAAATTAGGGAAAAATTAGCACTTTATGCTTTTTCAGAAATTGATCTATGGACATAAAGCACATTTTTTAGTTTACTCTAACGGGAGAATACTTAAGTATAATGTTATGAAACCACTTAAAACCCCGGGCAACGCCGGGTACAAAAATCTAGTTATATTATAATAATTACTTTGTTCAGTAGTATTCTTTCAATTTGTCACAACTTCCTTAGACCTTTTACATGTAAATAGTAATAGCTTACAATTTGTTCCATAAATCCCTTCCATTTACTGAAAAGATGACTCTTATTTGGGTGCATCATTTCGAAATTGATATTAATTAATCTATATAAAAACAGGTAGGAAAGTATAGTCGGGCATATAATACCCTACACCATGAGTATATTTTCAAAATTTTTATTTTTCATAATGAAACTTTTATGTTGAATTTTACCTTAAATTCCGAAAACAAATTTTCTAAATGAGGCTTTATGTAGGAGTATAGGTCAAACGTGGGCCGATCCTCATTAAATTTGGGAAAAGAATATATATTTTTAAATTATAGTTAGTTATGTTGAGTTTAATTGCGATACAAAGGGTTACAAGTCAATTTTAGACGTTTAAAGCATTTTTGAAGGGGGTTTGTATGGGGGCTAGGGTCAAATTAGGGCCGATCATTACGAAAATCTGCAGTGTCATTTATACTTATATAAAACTTATTTGTGCCAATTTAGAGAGATAATTGTATATTTGACGTAATTATGGCATAAAAAGTCCAAATCGGGAGTTACGGTTGTATGGGGGCTAGGTGAAATAATGGACCGATTTCAACTATTTTCAATAGGCTTCCTCCTTGTGCCAAAAAACAAGCTTGGTCCAAATTTCATAAAATTATCTTGAAAATTGCGGCTTGTACCTTGCGCACAAAGTTTACATGGACAGCCAGCCAGCCGGACAGATGGACAGACGGACATGTCTTAATCGACTCAAAATCAGAACCACAAACATCAGCACAAACGTATAATAACCCCCCCCCCCACTATAGTGGTGTAGGGTACAAATAGAAATGAAAATAATACACAATTATGAAATTTCAACACAATTCGTTTAAACATACTAGTTCGTTAGATCGTGCGTTAGAAAAAAAAGGCCAGTTCTCTGGAAATTCATAATTATTGGTAGACGACTTCAACTATTTTTGTCGTAACAAGAATGTTCTCTAGAAAGGTTAGCTTTTAAATCTAGTAAAATTGATTCAGTTCAGAATTAACTGCCAGCGAGTTAGAATTCGAAGCATCTAAATCATTGGTGGTCATAAAGAGAATTTTTAAAATGCATATGTTGTAGTGTAAAATATGAAAGAGAACATAAATGAAAATATGTGTGCTTTGCAGTGAAAAATATTATATGTTTGTACTTATTAGTGTTATTCATATTATTTGTAATATAAATGAACAACAGAGGGAATGTATACATCGATGCATGTATGTATGTATTGACGAAACGATGTATTGATGAATATATTGAATATATTGTACATATGTATGTACAGTGGACGTCCACTAGTACGAATTATATAGTGTCAGGCCCTTTCGTGGTACCGAAAAATTCGTATTATTGAACAACACATTTTGTATGTTTAAATTCAAATAATACACATAAAATATTGGATTTTATTTATTTTTGTTTTATTTTTCATGAAAAATTACATAACGGAGCAAAAAATAATAAATGTGTATTATTTTAAATAAATTTCTTGTACATAAACAGGCATAAAAGGGACATATTTACGGTTATGAATTGTTAATTTTGAAAGTATCGTGAGTCCAATGGTTGAAATGAGATATAGAAGGTTTTAAATTTTAATGTTTTTAAAAATATGTGTGCCAAAGGCAATTTGCATATCTGTTCCAAAATGTATTAAACATGTTCAGATTACATAAAACTTTTATTAGAAACTTGAATGGAATATACCACAATTCTCTAATTTATAATTTTCTCTTAAAAATTAGAATAGTTATCCTTAAACCCATTGTTTGGAATGTTCATTGTTAACAGTTCATACATACATATGTATATAAATAACATTTTACTTATTAAAAAATCCATCATTTAACATCGATGTTTATTACTTGTAAAATGATTCCTACGGCCTTTTCAATAACAGCGCATTTGAGGCTTCAATATTGTTCTCAGCAGAGTTATTGTCGGGAACTAATAAAATACTCTCCTCATTGGCGTTATCATCCAATTTAATTTCTTCTCTTGGGTCATCAAAATTCCAATAAAATAAATTAATAACACTAAATAATTGTTGATTTGTAAATATACATAAAAATGCGTTATTCGTACTATCGAACAGAAAAATTGTGACTTTATTAGTTCTATAGAGTAGACAATGCAACAATTTTGCCATTCGTATTATTGGACATTCGTAATAAAGAGTATACGTACTATTGGACGTCCACTGTATGTATGTCCGTCTATAAGTGTTCAAATGATTAACCGTTAATCGATAAAATTTTGGCTTAATTGCTTGAATAAATGACAATACAAATATAATTGTAAATAATTATTTACATATTAAATCTATCTATCAAAAGTATTTATACAAACATTTATTTGTAACGGCTTTTGAAAATATTCTCTGTGTATCATTTCATAAAGAGAGCAACTAAATTAAATTGTTTTTGTTTTGTGTATAATTTGATTTGTTGCTGAGAACATTCGTAATGATCTAAATCAATGACGGCCAAACATGCCACTGCGGGCATTGTGTTATTCGCATTTATACACACGCAGTACAAATATACTCAGCAACAAAACAAACTATACACAAAACAAAAACAATTTAATTTAGTTGCTCTCTTTATGAAATGATACACAGAGAATATTTTCAAAAGCCACTACAAATGAATGTATGAATACTTTTTATAGAAGGATTTATTAGACATATAATTATTTATAATTATATTTGTATTTTCATTTGTTCAAGCAATTAATCGCCTAAATTGTATCAATTAAACGATCGACTGTTAATTATTTGAATACCTAATAGATACATTTAACAATACATACACAAACAACAACAACTATATCTATCAATACCTTCATACATACATACATACATAAATACATACATGAATGCATACATACATACATACATACAGACATACATACAGACATACATACATACATACATACATAATACAGCATACAGACATACATACATACATACATACATACATCATACATACATACATTACATACATACATACATACATACATACATACATACATACATACATACATACATATACATACATACATACATACATACATACATACATACATACATACATACATCACATACATACATACATACATACATACATACATACATACATACATACATACATACAACATACATACATACATACATACATGCTACATACATTCATACATTCATACATACATACATACATATACATACATACATCATACATACATACATACATACATACATACATACATACATACATACATACATACATACATACTACATACATACATACATACATACATACATACATACATACCTACATACATACTACATACATACATACATACATACATACATACCTACATACACACATACTACATACATACATACATACATACATACATACATACATACCTACATACATACATACATACATACATACATACATACATACATCAACTACATACATACATACATACTATACATACATACATCATACATACAACATACATACATACATACATACATACCTACATACATACATACATCATACATACATACATACATACATACATACATACATACATACATACATACATACATACATACATACTACATACATACATACTACATACATACATACATACATACATACATACATACATACATACATACATACACATACATACATACATACATACATACATACATTCCTTCCGTTATTCATTTGTAATACTAATAATATGAATAACAAATATGTTTGTACATATAATTTTTTTCTGTACAAAGCCACATATTTCCATTTATTCTTTTTCATATTTTACACTACAACATATGCGTTTTAAAACATTCACTTTCTGGCCACCGTTGATTTAAATTGTCTTAAATTTTAACTGAAGAGTGTTTCGCTTTGCCTTTTGGTTAACGTATACGTATTTATCCCCATTTTCGTCCACTATAATTGGCAAATCTTTTGGTGAAAATTATGCTTCATGATAAAATATGTCTTCCAAAATTATATTAATCAATTCTGCACGAAATGAATCGGTCAAGTTATCATTTTGTTTATAAAAACTTGTTAAAGATTTCCCCTTAAGCCTTTCTTCTAAAATCAGCTTTAGACTCTAAAATTAAATATATATCACTTACTAGTAGCGGACATTATGAAAACAATTCCATACTTCACCTTAGATAACTTTGACCTTCCAACTGTTAGAGAAAAAGATGAGGTGCCAATATTAGATTAGTTTTGTAGCCATGAACTACTTCTTCAGCTATCTCTTCAGACAATGTGTCGTCATTAAATCCGTACTGATACATTAATAAAAGTATTCATTAGTTCTCAACTACATAGTTATAATAATGTTTAATACCTCAGTTTTTCTCCAACAGTTTTTCTCGGAAACAAGCACGAATACCAATAAGAGGTATGGCTTCCTTTATATCTTCCTTTGATAAATACTTTAAAGTTTAATGCAGAGTCCGGTTTAAAGTCAGAGCCCGGCGACAAATAAGATTGGTAAGTTGTTACAAGAACAAAAAATAAGAAAAGAGAACTCGCATATTCACTACAACACAGGCATGGAAAGTTTTATTTTTGAAATGGTTGTATTTTAACTAAAAGTAATAGTTATAACACAGTAAGACAAAATAAACGAAAATTGAAATATCTGGGAAGTGATACTATTTTTCTGAAAGGTGAATCCGATTAGCACAAGAATTTGTTTTGGAAATTTCCCAAACACCTCCAAAATCTTGAGTTACGGGTAAAAAAACGGGTTTTCGTACCTTTAGGCACTTATAAGTCAGTAACTTAGTTAAATCGGGACCGATTTTCTCTAAGGATTTAGAAAGCAGAAGCTGAGGCCTTTATAATGATATACATACAGTGAATCAATTAAGTAATTTACCTATGTAAAATATTATAAATTTTAAGAAAAAACTTTATGTGAACAATTATTTTTAGCAAAGTAAAGCAATTAGCTTGTTGTACTTTTTAAAGAATATCTTATATTTTAATTTTCTACCATAAAAAGCAAAATCGTGATATTAATTAACGAGATTTTTATAAAATTTGAACGTATTGTTAATTTTTAAGGTCAATAAAGTATTTTGCTTTTTTAGGTTTTTTGTTAATTTTTTTATTATTGCTGCATTATTTTATAAAATTTAATATTTTTATTACTCCTATGTATTAGAATAACATTTTTTAGATATTTTAGTAGTGCAGCGACTAATTTTGAACATTTCTTAACCGATTTAATATCCTATATACCTATAAGAATTTTTCAATATTTGACTTAACATGAAATCTATCGTTTCTTTGATTTAATTTCGAAAATAATAAGTAATTTTGAATTGGATACATGATATATTAGGAAATCAATGGATTTGGACCTAGAAAAAAAATTCAGTGGGGTATAAATCTATAGATTATAACAAAAATAATCTGGGTTTTTGGTCATTTTGTATTGATAAACAAAAACTACATTACGGAAACCCCATCTATTTGGGGAGTACTGTGTGAATTTCATTTAGAATTGTATAATATTGATTCTTATTCAATAAGTACCATCCTAGCCACTCTAAGTATGGGGATATCACCGTGTACCACTATAGAACTATTACATGCTAGAATCTTGATATTCTACCTCATATTTTGAATGCATTATTTTATGAATAAAATACAGTAGGCGTAGTTGGATTTGGATAGTTATTCTTGATTTGGGTTCTAACTATATATACGTGTATGTATTAGCTGAAAAATATTGCTTTTGTGGATCTTAGGTGATGAGAACCGCCTCTATTTTTAAATATCTAAATTAAGTATTTTTCCCGTACCACACGATAGTTCACTTTATATTGTTTCCAAGCAACCTAAGGTCTGTTTAGAGGTCTAAATTTAAATATAGTGTTCTTTTAAGTTCGTATATGGACTTTGGAGAAGAAAAATGAGGACTTCAATGGTTTTTGCTTGGATACAAGTCGCTCTCCTTTGGCAGTTAAAGATTTTGAAAGACATCTCAGTGCGTTTTTTTAATAATTCTTTGTATTATTTCATCAATTTCTATATTTTATATTTTTTAATGATTGATTAAACATTTCATAATTGAATTTCATTGATTTATACTTGTCCTAAAAATCTAAACTAATTTTTTATATTGGAATTGCCTCATAATTTCCCTTTAAACATTTTTGACGCAAATAACTACACAGTTTCACACAATAAGGATATGATTTTTGAAAATTACAATTGAAAAATACTTAACACGTGTCCTTTTAACAATAAAACAATAAATTCCAAAAAGCAATTAAAAAATAATTTGAAAAACCCAACGAAATTAACTGGAAATTTCAATATGCAAAATACTTTATTGACATGCAAATTCTGATAAAAAATAATAAAATGCAACAACGAATGCACCAAAATTTTTATTTTAATATTTTTTTCTTGGTTTTCCCATTCTACATAATCTCTATTTTCAATTGGAAAACATAAATTTACTTTTTACCTGTTTTTTTGAATTTTATTTATGAACAAAAAACAAAATTCTCTTAAAAAAAGGTAGGCAATAAACTTAGTTGATTCACTGTATATAATGTTTAAGTAACCTGGAGAGATACATATTTGTGAATTACATCAGCAAACATATTTTTTATTTAACTTTTGCACCGTTGTACAAGTTTGGAGAGGGTTTTTGAAAGTATTTTATATAGGAACCGTACTATTTATTATTTGATTAGAAACACATGTCTATTCAAGAGAAAAACGCAATTTGTTTTTAAAAATCCGTTAGAAATTGACGACGTTGCGTTTTCCTCTTGAATAGACATGTGTTTCTAATCAATTAATAAATAGTACGGTTCCTATATAAAATACTTTCAAAAAACCTCTCCAAACTTGTACAACGGTGCAAAAGTTAAATAAAAAATATGTTTGCTGATGAAATTCACACATAACTCTCCTGGTTACTTAAACGTTATATATGTCATTATAAAGGCCTCAGCTTCTGCTTTCTTAATCCTTGGAGAAAAACGGTCCCGATTTAACTAAGTTACTGACTTATAAGTGCCTAAAGGTACGAAAAACCGTTTGTTTACCCGCAACTCAAGATTTTGGAGGTGTTTGGCAAATTTTAAAAACATATTCTTGTGCTACTCGGATTCACCTTTCAGAAAAGTAGTATCACTTCCCAGGTATTTCAATTTTCGTTTATTTTGTCTCACTGTGTTATTTTTATTCATTAGCTTTTATACATCCACACTAAAGTTTTGACTGAATTTAGGCACCACTTATTAAATCCGAAGAAATAAAGGTCAAATATCGTTAGATGTACAAAACAGATACCCAAATAATTTTACTTATTAAAATATCCACGTCTTCCTCTAATTAAAAAAAAAATCGGAATTTGTAAATGGAAAATGTGTGCTGGAGTTATCCAAAATTATTATTTAATTTGAAAAGCTTAGAATAAATACGGCGCTACATACAGAAAAAGTTGTGCAGAATTTTTGGTTCATAATTTTCTAAAAGAATAAAAAGATATAAAGAAATAAAAAGATCAATTTATCTAAATTTTATATGAATAATGCTTTCTATGCATCGTTTGAAAGGTCTACCTATATAAGATTTGCAAAAGTGCTGTCTTTCGGGACACTCTAATGAGTAGTCAAATACATACCCTATCACGTGTGCTATGCAATGGTAATCTTGAGCTCCTCTGGCGTAAACATATTATTTTTATTCATTAAAAAGTTTTGACTGAATTTAGACACCACTTATTAAATCCGAAGAAATAAAGGTGAAATATCGTTAGATGTACAAAGCAGATACCCAAATAATTTTACTTATTAAAATATCCACGTCTTCCTCTAATTAAATAAATTTCAGAATTTGTAAATGGAAAATGTGTGCTGGAGTTATTCAAAATTATTATTTAATTTGAAAAGCTTAGAATAAATACGGCGCTATATACATAAAAAGTTGTGCAGAATTTTTGGTTCATTTTTCTAAAAGAAAGATCAATTATTCCAAATTTTATATGAACAATGCTTTCATGCATCGTTTGAGAGGTCTACCTATATAAAATTTGCAAATGTGTTGTCTTTCGGGACACTCTAATGAGTAGTCAAATACATATCTTCATGTTTTTTTAGATTTGAGATGCATTTGAAAAATGGAAACCGAATTTATATCAAGATAATTTTCTGATGGCATATTTACCTGATCATAGATTTTTATTGTTATCTCGATTAACAATAAATTTAAATTTTTTATTTTTGATACAAAACTCGATTTATTTAGAAAATATGAGTGATTACGGATCTTTATTGTTTTCTCAAATTGAGAGTTATTTAAAGCAATTTTT
Source organism: Lucilia sericata (assembly GCF_015586225.1). Lineage (NCBI taxonomy): Eukaryota > Metazoa > Arthropoda > Insecta > Diptera > Calliphoridae > Lucilia > Lucilia sericata. The sequence continues at coordinate 52,528 of NW_023994647.1, forward strand.
TAAAGAGTTATATAAATAGAAATTTTAAAGGGAGATATGAATGATTTTCTAGATAGATTTAGGTGTTAAAAGAAGGAACCACAACCGATTTAAAACTCGAATTTAAGTGAAAATGTAATATGAATATATTATTTTCCCCATTTTAGAAGCGATTTTTGTTCAGTAGTAATAAAAACGGTTTTCCGGTAAAAAACGCTTAAGATAAAAATCGATTTTTGATAATAAATTAAATTGAATACAGATTTTTATTTTACCTTATCGTAAAGTTAGTTAAGGATCTACAAACATTTTAGAGTTTTCATATAAAAATAAATTTTTTATTAAAAATTTAACTAAATAATAATTCTCATATACTATGAGAATTATATCCATGTTCTTTAGCATTATAAATGTAACAAAAAGTGGACGGAAAAAGGTCATTGCATTTCATTAAGATCACAACAGGCCCGAAATTAGTGCTATAGGTGTATTTATTCGGATTTGGTTGTATTAAACATTCTCTTCCTCAAACACTGTATGTTGCCAAATTTCTTGAAAATCGTTCATGTTTTTTTATATTTAGCCTAGAAATTTGGTGTTATAGCAATTTTTCAAAAAGTGAACATAAAAATGTGGTATACAGTGGTATACAGTGACTTCCACTATTGTTCACAAAAACACAAAATTATAATATTTTTAGTATAAAAAATTTTTCCAGCAAGATAAAAATTTCATTTATTATATTTTAAATATATTACGTCCTGAAAAATTATCTAAGCCATAAAATATGAAATTAAATTTGATTTTCGTAGAAAAGGAGTGAAAATGTAATCATGTTTTTGTGAACACTTTTGTAACCCTAATGATATATGGACATTTTCTATTTTCTGCATGGATATATCAGCATTTATTGGAACCAACTTTTGCTTGAATGATAGGTTTCAGGCTTGGGGGGTAATGACTACATTTTCAATTGCAATTACATTTGAAGTAATTGTAATTGAAGCATTACCAATTACAATTACATGTAATTGTAATTGAAGTTTTGCCACTTACAATTACTTGTATCACATATTATGTTAAATTTTGACATATTCTAAAAATTTCGGTTCGGTTCCGTCTTGATAATTGTTGGGGCCAATCCAAACATTTAATACCGTGCTTCTCAAGTCCCTAGGTGGTTATATAAACCTTTTACTTATGGCCACCGTCTTGCATACTGATAGTTTAGTGTGGTTCACACCCTAAGACTTCCTGGATATGGAGACAAAAATCCCTTATAGGATTAATCTAAGGTTCTTCTCATGGAACCAACCCCAAATCAATAGTAATCCCTGTCGAAATATTATGAATATTTCGGCTTTTTCACTTAAGCACCTGTAAATTCGCAATAGAGCAATTAAATTTTACGTTTAAGCAATGGAAACTCGTATCGTAGTAAAAATAAACTATTTCAGATCTGTTCGTCACATTTACAGTTAGTGGGGCCCAGCGGAAAGCTTCAAGTAAAGAAATACTAAAAATGCACTAAAGTTTTGCAGTAGGAATTTTATTGATATGTGTTTTGTTTCATGGAGAAGAGTTAGGAATCTTAAAAAAATAGAAGGAATATTGAAAACAATCTCCTATGTAGACACTTCAAGGGGTTCTTACCTGCCAATTCCATAAATCCTTTAGTGTAAACCACACAAACCAAACAAAAGATTTATATAACCATCTAATATATTGAGGACCACTATATTAACTGTTTGAATTGTCCTCAGCAATATACAAGGCGGAATCGAACCAAAAATGTTGCAAATAAGCACAAATATACCAAAATAATGAGATTTTCAATGCCCCATAACCTTAAAAAGCATTAGGTGACGATAAATGAAGAATGAGCTAAAATGAACACATATTTTTAATCAAAGTTTATTAAAAACATGCAAAAGAGTCTTAAACCTATCATTACAGCAAAAGTTGGCTACAATAAATGCTAACATATTCATGCGGGAAAATAGAAAATGTCCATATATCAGGAGGGTTACAATAGTGTTCACAAAAACATGATTACATTTTTCACTCCTTTTCTACGAAAACCAAATTTAATTGCATAATTTATGGCTTAGTTAATTTTTCAGGACGTAATATATTTAAAATATGGAAAATGAAATTTTTATCTTGCTGAGAAAATTTTTTATACTAAGACTGCGTGCCAAACGGCAGCAAAGTTCTATGGTAAAATAAAATTTTCTTATGGTGGAAAATATTATCACTTTTGCTGTGCCAAACTAAATCTTTTTTGATTACATTAAATTTTGACAATTGTCACTAATTTCACAAAAAAATCTGCATTTATTTTAATAAAAGAAACACTTTTATTGATTTTTTATTATTAAAATAAATTTCTACAATCACAAATGTATTATAAACTAAAATTATAAAATATTTCATTTTTCGTATTTTCAAATTTTTCTTTTCATTTGTCAAAAATTGATGTAGCCCGATGAGCTAGTAAAATTTTATTCACCTCATATCTATCAAAAATTTACATTTTCAAGTAAATTGTTACCGATTGGCACACACTCCAAAAATATTATAATTTTGTGTTTTTGTGAACAATTGTGGAAGTCACTGTATATAACTTTGTCATTTCGTGTGTAACACCAAGAAACATTGATCTGAGACCCAACAAAGTATATATATTCTTGATCCTTATGAAATTCTTAGTCAATTTAGCGATGTCCGTCTGTCCGTCCGTCCGTCTGTCTGTCTGTGTAAAACACGCTCACGTTAAATCGAAGCAATAAAAGTTCACGAAATTCACCCAAAACATTCCATATTATCCGGTCCAGTTTGGTATTAAAAATCAGTAACACCGGTAAAGTTTTTTTTTTCCCAGTTCTTAAGTAGTTTTCTCAGAAAGCTATTAAGATAAAATTCGAGTTGTATATGTTTTCTGTACATACAAATCATTCTACCAATTTTTTTACGGATCGGTCCATTATTGGTCATAGCTCCCATATAAGGCCCACTTCCGAAAATCACTTAAAAGCACATATTTCATTGTCAAATAAAGCAATCTTAATAGTTATAAAACTTATATAATTTTGTACGGGAGGTACTATAGATTTTCAACGTTGTTGATCCTATGAAAAAAAAATAAAAAATTGCTTTTAAATTTTTATTGTTGAACCGAATTTCGACACTTAATTTGATTAAAAAAAATAAATTATTTATGACAAAAAAAGATAAATCGAACCTGCAATGCTCAGTTTGCTAATTCTCCCTTCCATCCACTTCATTATTTTGTTCTTCGTTAACTAATATTTTTAATATAAAAATGCCATGTTATTTTCTGTTTGTACAAAACATTGCTGCTGAATAACTTTTATCAACACTGATGTTGCTGAATAGCATAAGAAATTATCAGTTACACTTTCTCAATGTGCACATTTTATTTGATCTTGGGTTAACAACATTTTTTTACACAAACCTGCAAACAATTACGAAGCTAGTTGATAGTGTAGTGGGAATGGCGTAAAACTAGCAACTGGGAGATTTTAAGTTCGAATCCTGTTCGTTTTGGACAGTTTTTATTTAATTTTTTGCGAAAAATAATCAATTTTTTAATCCCTATGGGTGGTACAAGAAATTGTGGACTGATTTCGATTTTCAACTCAGTGGATTCCCAAACTATATGTATGACAAAATTCAAAAATAAATATTTGTGCCAAATTTTTTATGAATATCATTATTTGGTAATTAGTAATATACGTTTAAGTTATTCTCGAAAGGGGACCTTAAATGGGAGCTATGACCAATTATGGATCGACCGTAAAAAAAAATTATAATAAGTTTTCTGTAGATAAAAGCAATATTTGTGCCAAATTTTGTATGGATATCTTTATTTTGTAAAGAGTTTTATGCGTTTAAGTGATTCTCGAAAGGAGACCTTGTATTGGACCTACGACCAATTACAGACCGATCATAAACAAAATTTACAGTATCATTTCTGTATATAAAAGCAATGTTTGTGCTACATTTTGTATGGATACCTTTATTTGGTAATGAGAAATATGCGTTTAAGTGATTTTGAATTGTGACCGATCGTGAAAAAATGTACAGTAAGATTTCTGTAGATAAAAGCAATATTTGTGCCATAGTTTGTATGAATATCGTTATTTGGTAAAATGAGTTATGTGCGTTTAAAAGTTTTTCGAAAGGTAACCTTATATGGGAACTATAACCAATTATGGACCGATTCAGAAAATTGTTTCTTTATATGAATTCTATTGGCATAGAATTTAAATTTATAAAATTTCGTAAAGATATCGGCATTATTTCGGAAGTTATTAACAATAAATTAATTTCGGGGAATATGTACATTTGTATGGGAGGTATATGTAATTGTGAACCGATTTTTCCGATTTTTAACAAGTTGATCCTGGCACCAAGAGTTATATCTCTGACAAAATTCATCAATTTATCTGCAGTATTTTTTGTAAAAAATACAAATAAATATGTGAAAAAGCACATTTTTTTGAGGTTGTCTCAAATTTTTACTCATAACTCTGAACCTATTTCACCGATCTTACTGATTTTCAATACCAAACTGCTTAGGATACCAGTGAATATTTTGGGTGAATTTCATAAAGTTCCGTTGCTTCCTTTTAACGTGAGCGTGTTTTATAAAGACAGACAGACAGACGGACATATCTAAATCGACTCAGAATTTCATAAGGACCAAGAATATATATACTTTGTTGGGTCTCAAATGAATATTTCTCGGTGTTACAAACGGAATGACAAACTTATATATACCCTCTATCACCACTGATGGTGGTGGAGGGTATAAAAACAATATACATAGTATATTAAATTGAATATACACAAGGCAATGAAACACACAGCCATCCAAACATATGAAACGAAATACTCAATGAATAAGCAGTGTTGTTGTTGCTTATATCAAAGCATGAAAAAATTGTCTTTTTTATGAAATTTTCAGAGGTTGTCTCAGATTTTTGCTCATATCTCCGGTATTTATGGACCGATTTTGCTGATTTTAAATAGCGATCTTCTCGAAAGAAATAGAATTATTGAAGATTCGGATCTCGCCGATATTTGGGTTCCTCTAAAAACTGATTTCAAAAAACACACAGACGGACAGACACACAGATTGACAGACGGGCGGACATAGCTTAATCAACTCCGCTACCTATATGGATCCAGAATAAATATACTTAATGGGGTCGGAAAATTATATTATAAAAACAAGTAAGAAATTATAGTCGGACGAGGCCGACCATATAATGCCCTACACCTTTGACAAAAATATAATGTGATTTAGTTGCCATAATAAAGTATTTAAGTTGAATTGTACCTTGCCTTAGATATACATACATACTTAAGCCGTTTATTATTGAATAAAATTGTGGACATTTAAGTGAAATTTTGAAGGGGGCTTTTCATAGGGGCTAGGGTCATTATTACGCAATTCGTGAGGGTCATCAAGTCTTGTATACAACTTGGTTTTTGCAGCTTTTTGTAAAGATATGAGTACATTAAACATAATTATGAACTTAAAAGCCCTATTCGGCGGGTTCAGTTGTATAGGGGCTAGGTGAAATAATGGACCGATGTAAGCCATTTTCAACAGGCTTCATCTACGGCACCATAAAAGATCATGTACAAAATTTTATTCAATTATCTGCAAAATTGCGACCTGTAGTTTGATTACAAGTTTTAAAAGCCCTATTTGGGGGTTCAGTTGTATTGGGGCTAGGTGAAATAATGGACCGATGTTAAGCATTTTCAATTGGCTTCGTGTACGATAGATCACGTGCCAAATTTCATTGAATTATTTCCAAAATTGCGACCTGTAGTTTGATTACAAGGATTACAAGCCCTATTGGGGGGTTCAGATGTATGGGGCTAGGTGAAATAATGGATCGATCTTAACCATTTTCAATAGGCTTCGTCCCTTGGACAATAGAAGATCATGTACCAAATTTCATTGAATTATCTTCAAAATTGTAGTTTGATTACAAGGTTTACATGGACGGACAGACGGACGGACATTGCTAAATCGACTCAGAAAATGATTCTGAGCCGATTGGTATACTTTAAGGTGGGTTAGGACCAATATTATTGTGCGTTACAAACATCAGCACAAACCCAATATACCCTCCCACTAAAGTGGTGTAGGGTATAATTACAAACGGAATGACAAACTTATATACATATACCCTTCTCATGAATGTGAAGGGTATAAAAATGTAAACAATAACAAACTCTGACATCAGTGCGTACCAGTCAAGTGAAGAAAAAAATCATGAATGAAATAAACAAGATTGCGACACCGACAATTCCGTTATTTTAATGTACTCATTTTTCGTGACGTCAACAGTGCTTGTTGTGCTATGTTTTAAATATAAAATAATTACTTTTCACATGAAATTTGAAAATAAATAGTGAAAAAATAAAAATACGTAAATTAAAAATTAAAATGTGGTGTGCAGTCAAAAATTGCAATAATAATAATAAAAAACAAGTAAGAGTGCTATATTCGGCTGTGCCGAATCTTATATACCCTTCACCACAGTGTATTTAAAAAAATTCAATTCTATAAAATTTTAATTTATTTCATTTTCCCCAGCGTGGCCAATTTAGCGCTTTTGGCGCTAGATTTAGCGCCTTTTAACAATCCAAAAGTCGCATTTTTTCCTCTTAGCGATTTTTTGGAAAAAGGCGCTAAATTAGCGCTTTTTTCAAGAAATTAAAAATCTTTTTAATAACATAAAATTATTCCAGTTTAACAATAAAGATAAAACGGAATATTTTAGATAGTACTATGCTCAATAACAGCTTTTTATTGATTAGAAAATTCTATAAAAAATTCACAACAAGGGAATTTTTTCACGTCAAAAAAGGGAAAAGTTGTAAATTAACTTAATTTTAGTTAGGTTAACTTGAATTTTCGTGAAAACTATTGATATTTTAATGCGAATAATACAAAAATAATTTTGATCGCACAAAGTTTGATTCACAAAAATTTAGCATTATTTTTTTATAACTTCACTGTGAAGGAAACAATTCCTTGACGATTACTTCAGTTTTTTTCACAAAGTTTTGGTTCTTGGTATTTTTGGAAATGAAGAGTTTAATTAAAATTTATTATGGCGAATTTCAAAAAATCTCTTTGACTAGTTATTGAGATCTTGATCGATGATAGCAATTAGTCATTGAATAAGAAAATCGAACATATTTGTATTAACCTTAATTTTTTAAATTTCGTTCCCGAATCAAAATTCCAATTAAGAGGTAATTTTTTTAATAAACAAATTTTAGCTAAATACTATATTTTTTAGTGACTGTGTAAAAATATAATTTTAAATAAAAATGTACTAATAAAATGACTGAAAACTAAAAAGTATATTCTAACTGTCAAATTGATATTATGGATTTTGACGGACTGCGTACATTAAAGTTCATATATAAACAATTAAGAAAGTATAGTCGGGCTTGGCCGACTATATGATACCCTACACCAGCCATTAATATTTAAAGTGATTTATTTTTATACCACCATCAAAAAAGATGGGGGTATATTATTTATGTCATTTCGTTTGTAACACATCGAAATATTTATCATAAAAGTATATATTCTGGATCCTTATTAAATTCTAAGACGATCTAGCTATGTCCGTCCGTCTGTCTATCTGTCTGTCGGTTTAAAACACGATAGAGTCCAAATGGAAGTAGGTAGCGGGCTGAAATTTTGCACAGACATTTTATATTGATGCAGTTTGTTTGGTATTGAAATTGGGCAATATCGGTCCACGAATTCGCCTAGCCCCCATATAAGGTCCCCTTCACAAAATGACTTTAACGCTCATAACTGACTAAAAGAAGCATCTAAAGCGATGAAATTCGACATGGAACCTAAATCGCTCTGTAAAATTTTATAAGGATCGGTCCATAATTGACCCTACCTCCCATATAAGGTCCCCTTCAGAAAATGACTTTAAAGCTCATAATTGCCTTAAAGAAGTATCTATAGCGATGGAATTCGACATGAGCATATTTTATAGGAACCTTAATATGATTGTAAAATTTTATAAGGATCGGTTAATAATTGACCCTATCCCACATTAAGGTCCCTTTCAGAAAATGAACTTAACGCTCATAACTGAGTAAAAGAAGCAGCTATAGCGATGAAATTCGACATTGACATATTTGATAGCAACCTTAACACCTTCGTAAAATTTTATAAGGATCGGTCCACAATTGATCCTACCCCCCATATAAGGTGCCCTTCAGAAAATGACTTTAACGCTCGAAACTGTCTAAAAGAAGCATCTATAGCGACGAAATTCGGCATGAACATATTTTACAGGAACCTTAATATCATTGTAAAATTTTATAAGGATCGGTCCATAATTGACCATACCCCCATGTAAGGTCCCCTTCAGAAAAAGACTTTAACGATCATAACTGCCTTAAAGAAGCATAGCGATGAAATTCGACATGAACATATTTTATAGGAACCTTAATATCATTGTAACCTTTTTATAAGGATCGGTTCATAATTGACCCTATCCCCCATATAAGGTCCCCTTAAGAAAATGACTTTAACGCTCATAACTGTCTAAAAGAAGCATCTATAGCGATGTAATTCGACATGAACATATTTTACAGGAACCTAAATCGTTTTGTAAAATTTTATAAGGATCGGTTCATAATTGATCCTACCCCCATATAAAGCCCCCTTCAGAAAATGGCTTTGACGCTCATTACTGCCTAAACTAAAATCGTTCTAGAATATTTGACGAGGATCGGTCCATAATTGACCAACAAAAGCAATTTATTGGCGAAAAACTTATTTTCTAAAAGAGGCTTTATATGGGGGATAGGAGCAAATGTGGACCGACTCCGATAAAAAGGGCTGGATAGATTTGTATTTATATAATATATTTAATATTTGTCTATGCTAAATTTCATTACAATAACAGTGCTAATAAATGAATTGCGGATATTCAAGTCACTTTCTGAGGGGGGCTTTGTGTGGGGGCTAGGGTCAAATGAAATCCGATCATTTCGAAATTCGGCAAGGTCATCAAGGCTTGTATAAAACTTAGTTGTGCGAACTTTCATCGAGATACATTTATATTATACATAATTATGAGCTCAAAAGCCCTTTTCGGGGGGTTCAGTTGTATGGGGGCTATGTGAAATAATGGACCGATTTTAACCATTTTCAATAGTCCTTGGGTCAAAACAAACACGTATTCCAAATTTCATCGAAATATCTTGAAAATTCCTGTACTTTGATAACAACGTTTACATGGACACACGGACGGTCGGACGGACGGACGGACATCGTTAAATCGACTCAGAAAGTGATTCTGAGTCGATCGGTATACTCTAAAGTGGGTATAGTACTAATATTTTAATGCGTTGCAAACATCAGCACAAACGCATAATACCCTTCCCACTATAGTGGTGTAGGGTATAAAAACTATCAGCTGTGCTCTCTCATTCATCTACATAAATTCGACTTTCTCAAAATTTTGTTGTTGTATTTCTGTGTGGATTTTAAAAAAGTTGCGTACAGATCTTACTTCGACAAATGCTGATCAGCAACTGAGTTGATTTTGTTTTGCAAGTTGAGAGATAATCAACTAACACATGCTCAAATAAGAAAATACACAACCCTTCAAACATTTAAAAGACAAAACCATTGCGCATCACCCCAGACGCCACGTCAGAAACACTTCTGGACGATTGTCAGACGAGAACTCACATTTTACAAAAACAAAATACATTGATTTCGAATTTTCGTCTTCTAGAAATATACTTTTAAGTTACTTCCGGATAATAGTTACAAGAGTGCATCCATTTTGCTTAAACAAAATACCATGTCTGTTGAATTTTTTTCATCTGGAAGTATACGTTTTAGTGACTTCTGTATGAGAGTTGGGTGAGAACACACATTTTACAATAACAA